>NC_086329.1:995000-1127500 GCF_036172605.1 Pelobates fuscus
ACCTTTAACTACTGAGATAACACAGTCTATTTATATATCAGGCTGGTCCTCCTAACCCAGGGATAGGCAACCTTCGGCTCTCCAGATGTTGTAGACTACATCCCCCATAATACTCTTACACACATAATGCTGGCAAAGCATCATGGGAGGTTTAGTCCAAAACATCTGGAGAGCCGAAGGTTGCCTATCCCTGTCCTAACCTATCACAACTGGGAGAACCTATTCTATTTATATATAAGACTGGTCCTCCTAACCTATCACTACTGAGATAACACATTCTATTTATATATCTGACTGGTCCCCCAAACCTATCACTACTGATAGAACGTATTCTATTTATATATCAGACTGGTCCCCCAAACCTTTCACTACTGAGATAACACATTCTATTTATATATCAGACTGGTCCTCCTAACCTATCACTACTGGGAGAACCTATTATATTTATATATCAGACTGGTCCCCCTAAACTATCACTACTGGGATAACCTATTCTATTTATATATCAGACTGGTCCCCCTAACCTATCACTACTGAGAGAACCTATACTATTTATAGATCAGACTGGTCCCCCTAACCTATCACTACTGAGATAACACATTCTATTTATATATCAGACTGGTCCCCCAAACCTATCACTACTGAGAGAACGTATTCTATTTATATATCAGACTGGTCCCCCAAACCTTTCACTACTGAGATAACACATTCTATTTATATATCAGACTGGCCCTCCTAACCTATCACTACTGGGAGAACCTATTATATTTATATATCAGACTGGTCCCCCTAAACTATCACTACTGGGATAACCTATTCTATTTATATATCAGACTGGTCCCCCTAACCTATCACTACTGAGAGAACCTATACTATTTATAGATCAGACTGGTCCCCCTAACCTATCACTACTGAGATAACACATTCTATTTATATATCAGACTGGTCCTCCTATACTATCACTACTGGGAGAACCTATACTATTTATATATCAGACTGGTCCCCCTAACCTATCACTACTGGGAGAACCTATTCTATTTATATATCAGACTGGTCTCCCTAACCTATCACTACTGGGAGAACCTATTATATTTATATATCAGACTGGTCCCCCTATACTATCACTACTGAGATAACACATTCTATTTATATATCAGACTGGTCCCCCTATACTATCACTACTGGGAGAACCTATACTATTTATAGATCAGACTGGCCCCCCTAACCTATCACTATTGAGAGAACCTATTCTATTTATATATCAGACTGGTCCCCCTATACTATCACTACTGAGATAACACATTCTATTTATATATCAGACTGGTCCCCCTATACTATCACTACTGAGAGAACCTATACTATTTATAGATCAGACTGGTCCCCCTAACCTATCACTACTGAGATAACACATTCTATTTATATATCAGACTGGTCCCCCAAACCTATCACTACTGAGATAACACATTCTATTTATATATCAGACTGGTCCTCCAAACCTTTCACTACTGAGATAACACATTCTATTTATATATCAGACTGGTCCTCCTAACCTTTCACTACTGGGATAACCTATTCTATTTATATATCAGACTGGTCCCCCAAACCTATCACTACTGAGATAACCTATTCTATTTATATATCAGACTGGTCCTCCAAACCTATCACTACTGAGATAACACATTCTATTTATATATCAGACTGGTCCCCCAAACCTTTCACTACTGAGAGAACCTATTCTATTTATATATCAGACTGGTCCCCCTAACCTATCACTACTGAGAGAACCTATTCTATTTATAGATCAGACTGGTCCTCCTAACCTATCACTACTGGGATAACCTATTCTATTTATATATCAGACTGGTCCCCCAAACCTATCACTACTGAGATAACCTATTCTATTTATATATCAGACTGGTCCCCCTAACCTATCACTACTGAGAGAACCTATTCTATTTATATATCAGACTGGTCCCCCTAACCTATCACTACTGAGAGAACCTATTCTATTTATATATCAGACTGGTCCCCCTAACCTATCACTACTGAGAGAACCTATTCTATTTATATATCAGACTGGTCCCCCTATAATATCACTACTGGGAGAACCTATTCTATTTATATATCAGACTGGTCCCCCTAACCTATCACTACTGAGAGAACCTATTCTATTTATAGATCAGACTGGTCCTCCTAACCTATCACTACTGAGAGAACCTATTCTATTTATATATCAGACTGGTCCTCCTAACCTATCACTACTGAGAGAACCTATTCTATTTATATATCAGACTGGTCCTCCTATACTATCACTACTGGGAGAACCTATTCTATTTATATATCAGACTGGTCCCCCTATACTATCACTACTGGGAGAACCTATTCTATTTATATATCAGACTGGTCCCCCTAACCTATCACAACTGGGAGAACCTATTCTATTTATATATCAGACTGGTCCTCCTAACCTATCACTACTGAGAGAACCTATTCTATTTATATATCAGACTGGTCCTCCTAAACTATCACTACTGGGAGAACCTATTCTATTTATATATCAGACTGGTCCTCCTAAACTATCACTACTGGGAGAACCTATTCTATTTATATATCAGACTGGTCCTCCTAACCTATCACTACTGAGAGAACCTATTCTATTTATATATCAGACTGGTCCTCCTAAACTATCACTACTGGGAGAACCTATTCTATTTATATATCAGACTGGTCCCCCTAACCTATCACTACTGAGAGAACCTATTCTATTTATATATCAGACTGGTCCTCCTAACCTATCACTACTGAGAGAACCTATTCTATTTATATATCAGACTGGTCCTCCTAAACTATCACTACTGGGAGAACCTATTCTATTTATATATCAGACTGGTCCCCCTAACCTATCACTACTGAGAGAACCTATTCTATTTATATATCAGGCTGGTCCTCCTAACCTATCACTACTGAGAGAACCTATTCTATTTATATATCAGACTGGTCCCCCTATACTATCACTACTGGGAGAACCTATTCTATTTATATATCAGACTGGTCCCCCTAACCTATCACTACTGAGAGAACCTATTCTATTTATATATCAGGCTGGTCCCCCTAACCTATCACTACTGAGAGAACCTATTCTATTTATATATCAGACTGGTCCCCCTATACTATCACTACTGGGAGAACCTATTCTATTTATATATCAGACTGGTCCCCCTAACCTATCACAACTGTGAGAACCTATTCTATTTATATATCAGACTGGTCCTCCTAACCTATCACTACTGAGAGAACCTATTCTATTTATATATCAGACTGGTCATCCTAAACTATCACTATTGGGAGAACCTATTCTATTTATATATCAGACTGGTCCCCCTAACCTATCACTACTGAGAGAACCTATTCTATTTATATATCAGACTGGTCCTCCTAAACTATCACTACTGGGAGAACCTATTCTATTTATATATCAGACTGGTCCCCCTAACCTATCACTACTGAGAGAACCTATTCTATTTATATATCAGACTGGTCCCCCTATACTATCACTACTGGGAGAACCTATTCTATTTATATATCAGACTGGTCCCCCTAACCTATCACAACTGGGAGAACGTATTCTATTTATATATCAGACTGGTCCTCCTAACCTATCACTACTGAGAGAACCTATTCTATTTATATATCAGACTGGTCCTCCTAACCTATCACTACTGAGAGAACCTATTCTATTTATAGATCAGACTGGTCCCCCTAACCTATCACTACTGAGAGAACCTATTCTATTTATATATCAGGCTGGTCCTCCTAACCTATCACTACTGAGAGAACCTATTCTATTTATATATCAGACTGGTCCCCCTATACTATCACTACTGGGAGAACCTATTCTATTTATATATCAGACTGGTCCCCCTAACCTATCACTACTGAGAGAACCTATTCTATTTATATATCAGGCTGGTCCCCCTAACCTATCACTACTGAGAGAACCTATTCTATTTATATATCAGACTGGTCCCCCTATACTATCACTACTGGGAGAACCTATTCTATTTATATATCAGACTGGTCCCCCTAACCTATCACAACTGTGAGAACCTATTCTATTTATATATCAGACTGGTCCTCCTAACCTATCACTACTGAGAGAACCTATTCTATTTATATATCAGACTGGTCATCCTAAACTATCACTATTGGGAGAACCTATTCTATTTATATATCAGACTGGTCCCCCTAACCTATCACTACTGAGAGAACCTATTCTATTTATATATCAGACTGGTCCTCCTAAACTATCACTACTGGGAGAACCTATTCTATTTATATATCAGACTGGTCCCCCTAACCTATCACTACTGAGAGAACCTATTCTATTTATATATCAGACTGGTCCCCCTATACTATCACTACTGGGAGAACCTATTCTATTTATATATCAGACTGGTCCCCCTAACCTATCACAACTGGGAGAACGTATTCTATTTATATATCAGACTGGTCCTCCTAACCTATCACTACTGAGAGAACCTATTCTATTTATATATCAGACTGGTCCTCCTAACCTATCACTACTGAGAGAACCTATTCTATTTATAGATCAGACTGGTCCCCCTAACCTATCACTACTGAGAGAACCTATTCTATTTATAGATCAGACTGGTCCCCCTAACCTATCACTACTGAGAGAACCTATTCTATTTATAGATCAGACTGGTCCCCCTAACCTATCACTACTGAGAGAACCTATTCTATTTATAGATCAGACTGGTCCCCCTAACCTATCACTACTGGGAGAACCTATTCTATTTATATATCAAACTGGTCCCCCTATACTATCACTACTGGGAGAACCTATTCTATTTATATATCAGACTGGTCCTCCTAACCTATCACTACTGAGAGAACCTATTCTATTTATATATCAGACTGGTCCTCCTAACCTATCACTACTGAGAGAACCTATTCTATTTATATATCAGACTGGTCCCCCTAACCTATCACTACTGAGCGAACCTATTCTATTTATATATCAGACTGGTCCTCCTAACCTATCACAACTGGGAGAACCTATTCTATTTATATATCAGACTGGTCCTCCTAACCTATCACTACTGAGAGAACCTATTCTATTTATATATCAGACTGGTCCTCCTAACCTATCACTATTGAGAGAACCTATTCTATTTATATATCAGACTGGTCCCCCTAACCTATCACTACTGAGATAACACATTCTATTTATATATCAGACTGGTCCCCCAAACCTTTCACTACTGAGATAACACATTCTATTTATATATCAGACTGGTCCCCCTAACCTATCACTACTGAGATAACACATTCTATTTATATATCAGACTGGTCCCCCAAACCTTTCACTACTGAGATAACACATTCTATTTATATATCAGACTGGTCCTCCTAACCTATCACTATTGAGAGAACCTATTCTATTTATATATCAGACTGGTCCCCCTAACCTATCACTACTGAGATAACACATTCTATTTATATATCAGACTGGTCCTCCTAACCTATCACTACTGGGAGAACCTATTCTATTTATATATCAGACTGGTCCCCCTAACCTATCACCACTGAGAGAACCTATTCTATTTATATATCAGACTGGTCCCCCTAACCTATCACTACTGAGAGAACCTATACTATTTATATATCAGACTGGTCCCCCTAACCTATCACTACTGAGATAACACATTCTATTCATATATCAGACTGGTCCTCCTAACCTTTCACTACTGGGAGAACCTATTCTTTTTATATATCAGACTGGTCCCCCTAACCTATCACTACTGAGAGAACCTATTCTATTTATAGATCAGACTGGTCCCCCTAACCTATCACTACTGAGAGAACCTATTCTATTTATATATCAGACTGGTCCCCCTAACCTATCACTACTGAGATAACACATTCTATTTATATAGCAGACTGGCCCTCCTAACCTTTCACTACTGGGAGAACCTATTCTATTCATATATCAGACTGGTCCCCCTAACCTATCACTACTGAGAGAACCTATTCTATTTATATATCAGACTGGTCCCCCTAACCTATCACTACTGAGAGAACCTATACTATTTATATATCAGACTGGTCCCCCTAACCTATCACTACTGAGATAACACATTTTATTTATATATCAGACTGGTCCTCCTAACCTTTCACTACTGGGAGAACCTATTCTATTCATATATCAGACTGGTCCTCCTAACCTTTCACTACTGGGAGAACCTATTCTATTTATATATCAGACTGGTCCCCCTAACCTATCACTACTGAGAGAACCTATTCTATTTATAGATCAGACTGGTCCCCCTAACCTATCACTACTGAGAGAACCTATTCTATTTATATATCAGACTGGTCCTCCTAACCTATCACAACTGGGAGAACCTATTCTATTTATAGATCAGACTGGTCCCCCTAACCTATCACTACTGTGAGAACCTATTCTATTTATAGATCAGACTGGTCCTCCTAACCTATCACTACTGGGAGAACCTATTATATTTATAGATCAGACTGGTCCTCCTAACCTATCACTACAGAGAGAACCTTTTATATTTATATATCAGACTGGTCCCCCTAACATATCACTACTGAGAGAACCTTTTATTTTTATATATCAGACTGGTCCCCCTAACATATCACTACTGAGAGAAGCTATTCTATTCATATAAAAGACTGGTCCTCCTAACTTATCATTATTGAGAGAACCTATTCTTTTCATATATCAGGACTATCCAGGGATGTAGGATTTGTGGGGATATCGCAACTGAGAGAACTTATTCTATTTATAGATCAGACTGGTCCTCCTAACCTATCACTACTGACATAACATATTCTATTTCTATATCAGACTGGTCCTCCTAACCTATCACTACAGAGAGAATCTATTCTATTTATATATCTGACTGGTCCTCCTGTCAGTGAGTGTGTGAGAGTGTATGTGTTTGTCCGTGAGAATGTATATCTGTTTGTATGTGTGTCTGTAAAAGAGTATGTGTGTTTGTCAGTAAGAGTGTATGTGTGTCTGTCAAAGAGTATGTTTGTCTTAGTTTGTCAGTGTGTGTATCTGTGTTTCAAGGTTTGTGTATGTGTCACTGTGTGTATCTAAGTGTCTGTGTGTGTATCTGAGTGTGTCAGTATATGAATGTGCCAGTGTGTATTTGTGGGTGCCAGTGTGTGTATCTGAGTGTGTGTGTATTTGTGATTCAAGATGTGTGTGTCAGTGTGTATCTGAGTGTGTGTATCTGTGTGTCAATGTATGTGTAAGTGGGTATCTGTGTGCCAGTGTGTGTGTATATATGTGTATCACACACACACACACAGATACACACTGACAAAGAGATACACACACTTGAGCCACTATCTGCCACTTGAAAAAGCCTACTGTTTGGCGCGTTGTGTATTTTTACTTTGTTTTTAATTAAAGTATTTTGTGACTACCACTTATCTTTGGTTAGTACATTTACTTTATATGTTGCTGTTTTATCCTGGCTGATTTTTTTTAAACAAGATCCAGTACTTCAAAAGAAATCCCTGGTGGGGATTATTCCACCCACGCTTGGTTCATAGAGCAGTGTGGCTGCTCTGAACACTGTAAGTACGTTTCTTCTTTTTTATTCCACTGTCATTTTATATATGGAAAACACTATGGGCCCTCTCTTGTGATTTTATTTTCATAAGACCGGCACTGCAAGCATCATTAGAGGAATATCCTACACGTGGGGAGTTAAAATACCACTGTATGCTGTTTTACTCAGAGCTGGTCATAGCTCTTTAAATTGTAAGTTGGCACTCTTAGGACCTCAGTGTTGTCTGTTGTTGCAGTATTACCAAAGTTATTGCACCATTGGGTTTTTCCATCTTTTATATATTTTATATGCTGACGTCTGTCTGGGATGGTGTAAAGAATCTTGTGAAGACACCTCCAATTGTCCAGCAATATCCTACATGTGGGGAGTACTAAATACCACTGTATGCTGTTTTACCTAGAGCTGGGCATAGCTCTTAAAATTGTAAGTTGGCACTTCTCCACGTCTGTGTTGTTCGTGATCCTTTCCGCATTACGGTTTTGCACTATTGGTCTCCCCTCTCTGCTTTTGTATTCCATATTCGACTACTGAGATCCCAAAGAAAGAACCTAAGAACACTCACTCGAGGTCCACATTGTACCTAAAGACTTTTTCATCTCCCTTTATTTTATTTAGCGCACCCTGTATTTGTTGTCTTTTGTTCTCTCCATTCTTTGAAGGGTTTGAGGGTTACCCTTCCTTTCAGGTGTGCAGCTCTATCCCCCCTTGTGATCAGTACTGTAGCGCTGTTCCCCTCCCTTTCTATTTACTATCTGCCAGTATGTGTATCTGTCAGATTCATACACACTGGCACATACAAACACATATACACACACCGTTATACACAGACACATACTGTGACGAAAGCCACTTCGCCATTAGGCTTTGGAGAGGACTACTTGCCAGCCTTTTACTCTGTGACTATGGCCCCTGCAATACAACTGGCTAATATAGTTCAAACAGGCTCTGTTCGGCAATTAGGACTATATGGTTTGTTTACCGAACAACTGCACGAACAAAGACCACCCTGGAGCTTGTTAACACCTATTAACCACTTGGAACGTTTCTCACCTCAGTGTTCTAATTGTTTGTCTGGATGGCCGCAATTCCTATGAACAACCACGAGGTGGCAGCCATCTTGTTCGCATGGACGCAGGCAGCTGTGTTTGGGCATGAATCTCATGGAACTGAAATCGGATACAAAAATTCCCGAACACCAATGATTGCCTGTTCCCTCTGCACAAAAAACAAAATCAGACAACCTCCTAGTCCTACTGTTATCGGAATAAAGTGTTTTTCAAAACGTATCTTCTGAAAAAACACAAAGTAAAAATATTAATAGTGACAGGCTTGCTTTTAGCACAATCTTTGCCTTTCTGCCTTCTTTATCTCATACAAGGAGTACACGATGACGTAGAATCTGTAACAAGAAATGAATGAGTTTATTAGCACTTTAATTCCATTAAATAAAGAAATTCATTAGGTTCTAGAATCATTCTTCATGACTTCACCACAACATTCAATGTAGTTTCCTAAATATCAGCTTGATAATATCTGTGCGTCTTCATATCCAGCTCAGTGTTAATTGCCTCATTGCTCATCGCTGGCGTTTTACTCTTTACTGGTATTTTTGCCGACACAGAGAAGTGTCAAGGACACCAAGCTCCGTGGAAACACCCAACCCTTTCCTCGTTTTATTGCTGTACTTACTCACAGGAAATTATGAAGTAAGTGATCGAGGAGTTTGATTTATATTGATGCATTACATAGTTACATAGCTGAAAAGAGACTTGCGTCCACCAAGTTCAGCCTTCCTCACATATGTTTTTGCTGTTGATCCAAAAGAAGGCAAAAAACCCAGTCTGTAGCACTTCCAATTTTATAGCATGGCAGGAGGCTTCATATTTGCTTATGTCTCTCTTTACTTGAACTCCACAGCAGCACATTAACATAGAGAGATAAACACCAAAGACAAAAACATAAGGTATCTATATAAGGCTCCTCCTAAGCCACCATTTCCTCTTTCTTTGCTGCTCCGCAGAACAGTACAGGTCAGAGTACCACTGCCTCCTGTTTATATGGGTGTCTGTGTGTTTAATTACTGTATCCTTAGTGTGTTTATTCTGTAGCTTTATTACAGTTTCCTTATTTCTATTTTATGTGTTTGTGGCTTTTTTCTTCTTTGGCAGTTTTTCCTATCTGCCGTTTCTTGCCCTTATTCCTCCAAATTTGATTTGTGTGTTTGGGACCTTTTTTGTTTTTTCGTGTCCCTTTGCCTTTATTTGTGTTCCGGTTGCCGGGAAGCGGTCACCCGACCGCCTCCCATGCCGGCTGTCGGGCCCCGGAGAAAGACTCCGGCGGCCCCACTTGCTGGTTCCCACCCGCCGCCTTTCGGCGCCGGACGGGAATCCTCTTCTTTCTCCCTTGTCGCTCTCCTGTCCCTCCCGCGTCCCCGCTCACTCTCCTCTCGGGCGGCGTGGGGAGGGATCAGGGAGCCTCTCCGTTGCCTCTTGGCCTCGTGTTTTTCTGTCCGCCCTTCCCTCGCGGCCGCATGGTCGGATCCGGGGGTGCTCTCGGCTCGCTCTGCCTTAAAGGTGCAGGGCCTCTTTTTCTTTTAATGTGTTTTTCTTTCTCTGTGCCCATCGTTATATTGCAGGGTGCCATTTTAGTGTTAGTATGTTTTTGTCCTTATGCATGTCCTCCCCCCCTATGCATGTAGTTGCTTAGCATGTTGTTTTCTCTGCTGACTGCAGTCTCTTTCAATGCATGGATGCTGTATAAATTTGCTTTTCCATGCTTGCTAACTGAACTACTTGGGGATTGGTTTGTGCATTCTTTCTGCATGCTCCTGCATGGGACCCTGCTTGGTGACTTTACCCCCACAGAGTTGGGCCTATCCTGGGAACCTGTTACATCCCTACCCTGCACGCACTCTCTCAAGATATAACTGCATGTCGCATGTGGAGATTTACGTTCCTGCCTACATCCTGCCTAGATAAGCAGCTGGACGTGCTGGGACCCCTATGCAGGATGTTGGCCTTAGCAGACGAGGCCTACACGGAGGGCACGACCCTGGACCCAGCCACCATGCGGGACTGGGCATTACGCTCCATTTGCCTGCTGGGCAATGCCAATGTGGCCCTCTGCACTGAGCGCAGGAAGACAGCTCTGTTCCGTATGGACAACAAACAGTCGGAACTGGGCTCCAAAGAATTGGGCCCCATGGCTAAAGGTCTACTGTTCGGGGAGCCGTTCATTAAGGAGCTACAGAAACATGTCAACCTGTTTACCTCCCTGGACAAGGCCCAGTCTTCCATTAAGAAGGTCTTTCGGCCACACACCTCCCGTGTTTTTGGACGGGCTGGACGACAGCGGGGTCGTGTCGCCAGCCGTGGCTGGTCCTCGGGCCGCCACAGATCCCGTGGTCCGTCCTTCTTTCCATCCTACCAATCCAGAGCCCCCTTCGCTCAGAGGTCGGATAGAGGTCGCGGATACCGCTCCAGAGGACGGGCGAGATTTTCTGCAGGTGAGTACACCTCCTTCCACTTCCATTCACCCTACTTTGCATGCGGGCAGACTGTTTCACTGCAGGGACAGGTGGCGGGAGGTATCCTCAGATGCTTGGGTCCTACAGACTGTGCGGGGATATGTCATAGATTTCCACTCCCCTCCAACACAGGTTGGACCCCCGAGGGTCCCCGTCATCGCAAGAGAACAACAGTCCCTGATAGATACAGAGGTTCGGGCGCTGTTCGCCAAAGGCGCGGTTCAACGAGCCCCGGATTCAGGGGGTTTCTTCAGCTCGATCTTCCTCGTGAGGAAAAAGTCCGGGGAGTTCCGCCCGGTGATCAATTTACGAGAATTGAACGCCTTCGTGGTCTACAACCACTTCAAGATGGAGGGAATTAATCTTCTGCGGGACCTCCTCCGGCCGGGAGACTGGTTCACGAGGCTGGATCTGAAGGACGCCTACCTCTCCGTCCCGGTGGACGAGGACTGTCGCAGGTTCCTTCGCTTTCGCTGGAAGGGCATTCCATGCCAATTTACATGCCTCCCCTTCGGCCTCAGCTCGGCCCCTTGGTGTTTCACCAAGCTCCTAAAACCGGTAGTCGCCAGATTCAGATCGGAGGGTGTCCGATGCATAATATACCTCGACGACTTGCTGATCTTCTGCGAGGACCCCTCCAGGCTCAGATATCAGACTCACTCTGCGATATCCTTGTTGGAGCATCTGGGGTTCGTGGTCAATCTGAAGAAATCGGCGTTAGAGCCTTCCCAGACGGTGGAATTCTTGGGTTTCGAAGTCGATGCGAAGGAGTGTGTTCTTCGGCTGCCCTTGGCAAAGTTAGCAACCATTCGAAAGGAGATACGGCGGATCTTGCGTCAAGACCAGATCCCCCTCCGGACGTTGGCTCGCGTGGTGGGTCTCCTCTCGGCCTGAATACAGGCGATTTACCCGGGCCCACTCCATTACAGGGCCATGCAACGGCTGAAGGCTCATTTTCTGCGCAGGAGACCCTCCTACGACCAGATGATATCCCTGTCCCCGGACGTGAAGACCGAGCTGGTGGCTCCTGCATATGTCCGCCTGGAACGGCAAGGCGATATTCGGACCAACCCCGGACTTTGTGCTGGAGTCAGATGCGAGTCTGTGGGGCTGGGGTGCCATATGCGCGACGGGTTCCACGGGAGGGCCGTGGTCGGACAAGGAATCGGACTTCCACATCAATTGCTTGGAATTGATTGCGGGGTCGTTTGCGATTCGGAGCCTGGCGAACCACCTGTCGGACTGCTGCGTCCTCCTTTGGATGGACAATATCTCGGCGGTGCAGTACATCAACCGCTTGGGGGGGGCGCTCGATCTCGAGCTTTGTCGGAGGTGACGAAGGAGATTTACAGCTTCTGCTTCCAGCGCAACATCACCCTACAGGCGGAGTATCTCCCGGGGGAGTCGAACCTGACGGCGGACTGGTTCTCTAGACATTGGCGGGATGCCAGCGACTGTAAACTCCTGCGATCCGTCTTCCTCGAACTCGAGACCCAGAGGGGCCCGTTAATTTTGGATCTATTCGCCTCCAGGACGAATCACCAGACCCAGAGGTACTTCAGTTGGCTCCCGGATCCGGCGTGCACCGCGGTGGACGCTTTTCTCCAGGAATGGCCTTCGCAGGGAGCGTATGCGTTTCCTCTGTTCGCTATGATTCCCAGGGTGTTACTACAAGTTCGACGTCAACGTGTGTCCTTGGTGTTGCTGACCCCGCTGTGGCAGAGTCAGGCCTGGTTTCCGGAGCTCCTGGATCTCTCCTGTCAGGACCCTCTCCTGTTACCGTCCTCTCGACTGCTCCTCTCGGACCCCCGGGGAAACCCTCACCCACTGGTGGGAGACGGCCACCTACTCTTGGTGGCTTGGACTCTTTCAAGGGTACCTGGAATGTCGAGGAGTTATCACAATCGGCTAGAGACCTTCTCTGGGATTCCTGGGCTCCCGGGACGAGGAAGTGTTATCTTTCAGCATGGGGTTCCTGGTGTCGCTGGTGTTTGGAACGGGATACCGATCCCTTTACAGGTCCTGTATCTAGCGTATTGAATTTTTTGTCCCATCTCTTTGAACTGGGTCGGTCATACCGCTCGGTTAACGTGGCTAGGTCAGCTATCTCGGCGGCACATGTCCCGCTTCGAGGTTTTCCCATCGGCCAGGATCCGCTAGTCTGCAGACTCCTGCGTGGAATGAGACTAGCGCGCCCTCCGGCGCCCAAGTATTCTTCCCTCTGGGACGTACGTTCAGTTTTGACGTTCCTTCAAGATTGGCCTGATAACCAGGACCTCTCTTTCCGCCAGCTTTCGGCAAAATTTGCCCTTTTGTTGTGTCTGGTCTCGTTCAGGCGTGTTTCGGATGTCAGGGCCTTCGATGTCAACGCCTTCTCGTTTTCTCCGGAGGGGGTCTCCTTCAAGGTGGTTAGACGTACCAAGTCGGATTCGACGGTTGTATCATACCCTTACTTCAAGGACTCACCTAAGCTTTGTGTGGCGAGGGCACTGGCTCGTTATGTTGCGGTTACCGCTCCTTTGCGCTCTTCTCATTCTGGGCAATTGTTGATTTCGTATGTCAGGCCCCATAAACCGGTCTCGTCCCCTACTCTGGCTCGTTGGATCAGATGGCTTTTGACTCTGGCGGGCGTGAATGCGACCTTCGGAGCGCATTCGGTTAGGGGCGCCGCAGCTTCCGGAGCTTTTTTGGCGGGTGCTGCCCTTCAGGACATTTTGCGTTCGGCGGACTGGTCACGGGAAGAGACGTTTCGCCAATTTTACTTTAGACCGTCGGACCATGCTTCTTTTGCTTTGCTGTCGGAGCGTTAAAACAGCAAATATGAAGCCTCCTGTCATGCTATAAAATTGTAGATTATACTAGCTTTAGTGTAACTATAATCTTAATTTTATTAATGACAGGAGGCGAATATTTCCCACCCAGTTTTGGTTTTCTTCCCCCCCCTTATGTGAATGGATTGCACTTATTGTATTTCTGTTGAATTGTTTGGTTCAGGGGCTAGGTCTGGTAGTCTGGGGTGATGTTTGGAGATAGTGGGGAAGTATCAGTGATATTGTATTTATGGTGGTTAGTAATGGATTTCAGGTTTTTTATCCTATCTGTACTGGATCGTGGGATTTATGTTTTTCTCAGTACATTTCGTTCACTAATCAGTGTTTTTCGACTCTGTTTATTTCGTTTCAGTTTAATGGTTCGACTTCAGTTCGTTTCGTCAACCGTTTGACAGGATAAAGATCAAGAGCATCCGTTATCCGAAGTACTTCCAGAGGGTGTTCATTGTTACGTTATATTGTTCTTTTTATGGTTATTGGCATTGTTGTGTACGTTGCTTTGTCGCAGCATGAAAGAGGAAATGGTGGCTTAGGAGGAGCCTTATATAGATACCTTATGTTTTTGTCTTTGGTGTTTATCTCTCTATGTTAATGTGCTGCTGTGGAGTTCAAGTAAAGAGAGACATAAGCAAATATTCGCCTCCTGTCATTAATAAAATTAAGATTATAGTTACACTAAAGCTAGTATAATCTACAATTTTGCAACAAACTAGGAAAAAAATCCTTCTTGACCCCAAGTCAAGCAAGTCAGATGTCTCCTTGGATCAAGCAGCTATTACCCCACTAATTAGAAATTATATCCCTGTATGTTATGTTTTTGTAAGTATTTATCCAATTGCAGTTTAAACATCTGTATAGACTCTGACAAAACCACCTCTTCAGGCATAGAATTCCATATTCTTATTGCTCTTACTGTAAAAAAACCTTTTCTTTGCCTTAGATGAAATCTCCTTTCTTCCAGCCTAAATGTGTGACCTTGTGTCCTATGTATAGCCCTGTTTATGAATGGATTTCCAGATAATGGTTTGTACTGGCCCTGAATATATTTGTATAATGCTATCATATCCCCTCTCATTGCGTTGCCTGAAATCCACATCTGCGGTAAACGTACACAGAGCAATTAGACATGACAAGCATTTCTTATATTTTTGTAAATGTCCCCAAAATAAAGCACAACACACTTATAAAGTGAGAGTAATGCTGCCTCCAAATTAAGTGAATCAAATCATGGCTTTTCGCTGATTTGTTTAAAGGGACATTTCATGCAAAATAACCACTGCTGCTCTGCATTGCAGAGCTCAGCTCGGGAGAGGTAAAAGAAGTTCCTATGTAGGAATGTCTGGCTCTTGTCCAATGTGACAGATTCCCCTATCCCTGGATTGTCATCCTTTTGATTTTGACTTATTTCTTACACTGGGTGGTTCGGTATATGGGTATTGTGGCGAAAGTGACCTCGCCACTGTTTTTTGGAGAGGACTACTTGCCAACCTTTTGCCATGTGACTATGGCCCCTTTAATTTGTTTTGAGAGATTTGTGGCTATTGGGACTTTAGACAATGGTTCTTCGAACTCCCGAACAGTCAAAGTTGCCGCCATTCGACATTCGAACACGTGGTGGCGGCTATCTTGTTCGCATGGACTAAAACCGCGAATAGACTTCAGGGGGCAACAAATGCCCTGGAACTATTTTCGGCATGAAAACCTTGCAGTTCCCATTCGGTCCTCCAGCATCATTTAGCAGCGAATCTATGGAACTGTTTTGGGCATGAAATCCTGGGTTCGCCTGGGCAAAAATATGACTTCTGTAAAATTTCTGAACCCCTGATCTGATCTGGGTGAATTTTGGATATGTTGTTCACCCAGATCAGGGCTATCCAGTGATGTAGGATTTGTGGTGTTTTGGGGTGTTTGGTGTCTGGAGAAGTACTGGGAGCCCTAGGTAAGCACTAGGAGCATCCGTCCTCGCAGGTACCCAACCGGGGTACAGACAGGTCCATTACAGGTATATTCACTGAACATCTAGGACCCATGTAGTTTACAAACCAAATAAACTTCAGAATGGCCAGACCCTTATTCTCACCTCAGTAACCGCAATTATCACAATGTTCTAAGCGGTCGTATCGTATTCGTATGTGCGAACACGTGGCGGCGGCCATCTTTAGCCGCGGACCCATACAGCAGTGTTTGGTCGTCGAGAGCATGGAACTATAATCGGACACTCAATGGCATGAGCACTGCTGGGACTTCCATCTCCACACACGTTCAGTACTAATCGTCTGGGAAGAGTGGCGTTTGGTGGAATCATACTCCCGTACGAGGGGCACACGAAGTTTGCTTAAAGGAATCTTCAAGTACACCTCTGTTTCCCCATTTGCTACAATAAGAATTGAAACTTTCCCCCAAAGGATCCTATATGATAATTCAATAGATTTGGGACTTTTTAGAGACATTTACATTGTTTTAATGTTACAGTTTTTGTTTTTTTGTTACAGTCTTTTAGATAAATTTTTTAAATGTGTGCACCCTTGTTACTTTTCAAGGGGATTATCTTCTAAGCGCTGACAATATCTATTAGCTAACCAGGACAATTGACACTAACACAGACAAGCAGTATGGGTAAATGGCCAGTTGGCCCGAGGATTAAGGGTTATTGCATGTTTTGGGGTCCCTGTGATATGTTTTATCAAACTGTATTTCTCTGCCTGTGATAATTATATTACCCATTGTGTTCAGTAATCATATCACAGGCAGAGGGGAGGACTTTGTGTGGGAGTGTCTGTGTGTATTGTACGGATTGATTGGTTGTATTTCAAAACCCTGTGGGCAGTACTAAGTTTGTGGATTGTGAATAAAAGAGGCTGTATGTGCCATTACAGTCAGTTCTGCTTGACCTCAAAACGAAGTGTCGTCTCGTTATTGGGGGAATTGGATTGTATGCTGATTGCCAGGAGTGTAAGCTGATTGTATGCTTTTCCTGTTCAGCTGTTTACAGCATTCATATGCTTGAGAGCAGTCGTATGCTTCTCCGGTTCGGTGGTTGTGGTGTCTGCTGCAGTGCTTGGAGTCCTCAGGAAGCACTAGTGATGTAGAATTATTCTAAAATCTTATTGTATTTATATTGAATTGCTGCTCTAACTCTGTATTAACCTGATACTGTGACAAATCCTCCATTTTGTCCTCATAACCTGACTTCTTCATATGAAAACTACATTACATGACAGTATTTCTCAGCACATCTAATACAATAGACAAGGACTGTATTCTCCATAAGGATATGACTAACCCAGGAACTGTTGAATTTCCCCTAACTCGCAACATAATATAATTTAAAGGCCATGAGAACACAGTAGTAATGAAATGTTCTATTCATAAGAGACCTTGCACCTAACCACGAGATTTGACATCACCGACCGAGTAAAATGACGCTCAAGACCCCTTGTCCCCCACCCGTGTCCGAAAAAGTACCACCTCTTGGTGGGTGGACACGGAACTAACCACTTAGCTTTTGATCCAATTAATTATATTGATAGGTGGACACTAACCCAGACACTTAACAATTAATCCAATTAATGATGTTTATTCACTGATATCTTGATAATCAATGATGACGAAAATGTCTCTTAAAAGGGCCTGCGCGCCCGCTGATTCTGCACTTGCCAATAAATTTCCTCGAAGTTATTTTAACCTGAACTCCGTGTGTCAGACTGAATTACTTCAGCGTATATACGCAATTCAATTCTCTTTAATTTGGACAGGAACAGATAGACACTTAAACATTTTGGTTTACTGAAAAAGTACCATAACAACTTTGGCGCCCGAACAGGGACTCCGGGCTATGTCTGGCCGGTGAGCCGTCCTAAGGAAGACAAGGGTGGACGGAGGAATCCAGGGGGAAGGAAGGGAGATTGATCACCTCCAGATACACGGTAGAGACTTCTGCAGAGCCACCGGTACGTTCCGGCCCCTTTGATTGACCCGTCCACGTGTCTGTGACTGCTTCCCGGAAGGACATCAAAGACAGGTAATATCTTGCCCGGAGTCTTATTACCCATTTGTTACCTGCATTTAGTCTATCTGTTGCCTGGGTGTGTCTAGTTTGGTTGCCCGGGCTGAATGTTTATTTGTTTCCCCTTTTTGGGATAAAGGGGGGGGGGTGGACCCGTGGTAGTTTGCTTGAGGGTCCTGTGTTTGTCTGTTTTCCCCTTTTTGGGATAAAGGGGGGGGTGGACCCGGGGGATTTGCCTGGAGTCCTGTTGCCTGTTTTACTCCTTTTAGGAGCCACGTGTTTGTGGCTGTAGGGAAAAAGGGGGGTTGACCTGTAGATGTGTTCCTGGGGGTCTTCTTTGCCTGTTTACTTCTTTTAGGAGCCTCGTGGCTGTGGCTGTAAGGAAAAAGAAGTTTGTGGAATTGTGGGATCTGTGTAGAATCATAGTTTCCTGTGATCCAATTTTGTGTCACTTTGATAGCCTAGCTAGCTTCACTGTGCGCTTTCGGACCATCCAGCTCTAGTTGAGTTGGGGACGTCCTGACCCGGACCATCCAGCTCTAGTTGAGTTGGGGACGTCCTGACCCGGACCCTTCGGCTCTAGTTGAGTTGAAGGTCCACTGATTATTTTAACTGTGATAGGAGACTTAGCCTTGTGGCAGGGGACTCAGTTTCCTGGGGGGATTCAGGCAGGCATTGCTTGTTTTCCGCATCACGTGGTAGTGAGACTTATAGAGTGGGTTTTATAAGGGCACTACGGGAGTGAGGGTGGCGTGGCCACTTTAAGTGGACTGCTGTAACGAGGGAGGCTAGAAAGGATTTCGGACCGGTGTTAGCTGTTATCCTTTGGCCGCTGGTAGTGAGACTTGAGGAAGTCATTCTCCGAGCGGGGACACTACGAGGTTGAGAAAGGTGACTTTGGAGTAAGCACATGTAGAAGGAAAGGGATTACTGTTGATTTCATTTGAACTGTGATGCATGCACTGTATTTCAACTGTACTGTTGTCTTGTTTGTTTAATGTGGAGTCATTTAAACTCCTGTATCTGTCTCTAAGGATTTTTCTTCCCTTACTCTTTACCTTTTCTACACTTCCTGTACTATTATACTATCCACTCCCATTCCTCTTAATAGAGAAGTGATTGGTCACACACTTCTCACCTCGCTCCAATCCGTGTCTACCACCCCGGGTAGGCGGATTCAGTGACTAGTCTACGTTTTGGGAAGACGCACTTGAGAAAGACCCACGATTCTCAGGTGGCAGTCGAGCATTGTAGACGTTCCGGTTCAATTTTCCTTATCTTTCCCTATATCTGGGACGCTGGTGTAGGGGAGAAGGGATCATGGGGCAGGATTTAAGTAAGCCCAGTAAGGGCTGGTTAGCATGTGATTTAGTTGATGACAGAGAGGGTGAGGAGATGGTTAAAGGTGTTGAAAAGATTGCAAAAGTTTGTAAAATAACTGTGCCGACATGTGGTAGATTACAACCAGAAAGTTGGCGTAGATTGTTGATGGAAAAGAAAGGCAAGCTTGCAAATTATGATTTATTAAAAACAGCTGAAGCATGGTACAGAGTACCAAAGGCTATTCAGCAAGAAGGTTGGGTTGAAGAAGAAATAATTCACAAGGGTGTGAAAATGTTTGTGTACCATAATAATTGTGTTGTTGGGGCTCTTCCTCAGCCAGCGCCCCAAAATGGCGCCCGGGGGATGTCTATCCCAAAGATCCAGTCAGTAATGGGAGATTGCCAGCTGATTAATCCTCCCAATCCCCATCCCGTCACCTCTCCCGTTTGCCCGGTCCTAAATTCTGATGGATCCTACTTTTCCCCTTCTCCCTCCCTAACATTCCCATCATCCTCATCCATCCCCAAGCCACCTTCTGAGTCTAATGCTAACATCTCATCTGCCATTCCTTCCTCACACTTTGTCTCCGTAGATAATCCTACCCTCCCATCTGCATCTGCCCAGTTCACTAACCCCTCCTCTCCTGCCACTGTCAATCTTGCTGATCCCACTCCGGCTCCTCCTCCTTCAGGCACCTTTACTGACTCTTCCCCACCCTCTCCCTCGCCCGCCCCGACCACAGCCCAGTTTCCCACCCCCTCTGCTAATCCCTCCCCAACCTCACTGCCCACTCCAGGTTCCGCCCCAACTCCCACCCAAATGGCCTGGCCATACCCCTTCCCATACCCCTATCCTCACTGGCCATACCCCTTTCCCCAAGTCACTCCCCAGGTTCCGGTCATGCCCAGTCCGGTTCAGTCTGCCCCGGATGTGCCCACATCCAACATGGCCGCCACGTCTTCCCTTAACCCCAATGCAACTTCCTTCCCCGCCTCCAATATGGCGGCCCCCAGCCATTCAGCACCCCTGATGCCGGTGCTTCCCGGTGATTACCGGTCCCAAGGTTATGACCCAATGGCAACTCCCGCCTCCGGAGCTCCCTCCTATCCCCCGGCCCTGTCTCCTCAGGTGCTCCCCTCACGCAGAAGGTCCCAGATAATAGAGCTAGATGAGGAAGAGGATGACAGGCTGTCCCAGGGTTCAATGGAGGCTGCGAGAGCCCACCGTTCTATTGAAGATCCCTTCGGCCATCAGGGTCGGGGAGAACAGGCCCCTCCTAAATATGTCGCTTTTAACCCCACACAAGCTAGTGCTTTAATGAAATCTCTCCCTGACCCAGAGAAACAGCCTATGCCTTTTTACCGAGGGATAGTTCAGATACAAAAGACTTATTCCGCCGCCTGGCGTGACCTACTGAGCATTTGTGCTATTAAAGCAGGGGATGCATATTGGCCCAGCATGGCCCGCCACCTCAGTACAGATCTGCTTACAAGTGATGTTGATTATCCCTCCGGAGTAACTTTTTGCAATCAATTGAGAGATTGGGCTAAGGATAAACTTGCAGATCAAGCTGCTGGCCTTACTGATGTTGTGCAAGACAAAGGAGAATCAGTGGAAAGGTTTCATGCAAGATTATATCAAATGTTTACAGATTTGGGATTTGATCTCACTGACAAAATTCATTCACAAATGCTATCAGGTGCGTTTGTCCAAGGTGTTAAAGATTCCATACGCAAGGGAATCATTGCTGCACGCCCTGAATACAAGGTTGTTCCTCTAGATACGTTACTCCTAGTTGCTAGAGGTTTGGAATCTGCCCAAACCCCCAGAAGACCCAATTCAGCTCCTCTCATGGTGGCCCGTGCCACCCCCATCGCCCCTGGCACCAAGGGTGTCAAGTTAGAGGACGTAACATGTTTTAATTGTGGGGCTAAGGGACACTACAGAAGTGACTGTCCAGAACCCAAAAGGGAACCGGGGGAGCCCAAAAAGTTTCCTACAGGGGAGCCCAAAAAGTTTCCCAAGCCTGCCCCGGCCCCTAAGACCATGAAAACGGTTCCAATTGTTGAGGAACCAGATGATGATTAGGAAATTGGCAAACCTGTGTCATTAACCCCTGTCATGGCAGTGTCTACAGGGGATAAGGGGGGGGGGGCCACTTGCCACAGTGACTTTACCCATTGAAGGCCAACCTACCACATTTCTTATTGACACAGGCGCAGCCCGAAGTGTTCTCAGAGAACAAGACCTGCCAGACCCATCTTTCCTGTCAAGTATTGATGTCTCCTGTGTTGGAGTGGATGGCCAACCGAGACACAGTCCTCTAACAACCCCTCTGCGGGTTGGCACAAGCTTACTTGCTCGTTTTGTAGTTTCCTCCACATGCCCAATTAACCTGTTAGGTGCTGATGTCCTTTCACGCCTGCAGGCGTCTATAACCTTCACTCCAGATGGACAGGTAGAAATGTCTACACCTCTATCTGTTTCTGACACTTCAGCCCTGTGCTCCTTACCTTTGATGCTGCAATTAGATATACCCAATGAGCAAGCAGCAGAACCTAGGTCCAATTTCCCAGATGAGTTAAAAACTCAGGTGCCTGCTAAGTTATGGTCCTCAGGCCCAGAGGATATAGGTCATCTAAATGTCCCACCTGTGGTGGTTAAGCTTATCCCAGGAGCTAAGTTACCAAGGAAACCACAATATCCTCTAAAACCAGCACAGGCTGCAGCCATTTCTATTCACATCAAAGCGCTCCTGGAAAAGGGTGCTTTAGTGGAGTGTAAATCAGAATGTAATACTCCATTATTTCCTGTGAAGAAGAAGACTTTAAAAGGTGAGCCAGTAAAGTACAGGATGGTTCAGGATCTCCGTGCAGTCAATGAAGCCACTGTCCTGGACACCCCTCTTGTACCAAACCCCCATACCCTTCTCTCTGGCGTCCCACCTTCTGCAAAGTATTTCACAGTCATTGATCTAGCTAATGCCTTTTTCAGTGTCCCACTAGATCCATCCTGTCAATACCTGTTCGCTTTCACCCATGAAATGCAACAATATACATGGACTGTCATGCCCCAAGGGGCACAAAATTCTCCAAGTCAATTTGCCAAAGCCATGTGTACTATTCTTGACCCATGGCAAGCTGAACACCCAGAAGTTGTTTTACTCCAGTATGTGGATGATTTGTTGCTCTGTGGAGATGATATACCCACTACTGAAAAATGTTCAATTAGTCTGCTTTGCTATTTAGCAGAACAAGGATGTAAAGCTTCGCTTCTCAAGCTGCAATTCTGTCAACCCTCTGTGATTTTCCTTGGACATTGCCTATCTCAAGGTACCAGACATCTCACTCGGGACCGAGTCAGAACAATTCTGGACATTCAACCCCCAAGGACTTCAAAATCTCTTCATGCCTTCTTAGGCCTCATTTCCTACTGCAGAGCATGGATCCCAGAGGCCTCTCTGCTTATGCAACCTCTCTACGATGCACTCAAGTCAGATCCATTCGGCCTGACCAACGAAGCTCTGGACAATTTCAAATCTCTTAAACGTGCTATTGCTTCTGCTCCTGCCTTGGGCCTACCAGACTATACCAAACCTTTCAAATTATTTGTCTCTGAAAGACAAGGCCATGCTACAGGAGTTCTTACCCAAACTAATGACTTAAGAGGCCGCCAGAGGCCTATTGGATACTTTTCATGCCAACTGGACATTGTGGCTAGAGGGACCCCTTCCTGCCTTAGGGCTGTTTTTGCTGCAAGAGAACTTATTGAAAGAACTTCAGACCTGGTCCTTGGCCACCCCCTGGTTGTTTTGGCCCCTCATGACATTTCTGCCATCATCAACCAAGTCCAGCTCAAGCACGTGTCTCCAGCCAGACACCTACGCCTCCAGTGCCATCTTCTTCTGCCTGACAACATTTCTATACAAAGGTGTCAAGTTCTTAACCCATCCACTCTTCTTCCACTCCCTGAGGGGGGTATCTACTATGGGTTTGTCACAGATGAAACCTACATTTACCTTCTCTGTGGATGTATCAAGAAAATGCATCCACATTTAACTTTTCACGAGGACAAGACACCTCTCTGTGAAGGTCCAGATTACGCCTTCTGTACCATGTGGTACAAGCCAGACATTACTCCTGAACCTTGCTATGAAGATGAGCTCTACCACTGGTTTGAAGTAAAGCTCACTGCCCAAGATTTCTATTGTGACTCGGAAGGCAACAGCATGGTCCTGATCCAACTGCCCCCAGAACTCAATTACCTATACCATCATTGGGATACTGCTATTCCACATATTCCTGTTACCAAGTTAAAGACAAGATCATGGAATGATCTTGGGCCCATGGCAAAGTTATGGGCCACCATGGATGAAGAACAGCTACAGGAAAATGGCATTGCCAAATACCCAGCAACTGACCTTCTTGAAGCATGGCCACGACATTTCCCGGAAAAAGAATTTAAAGACCTAGTTATAACAAATGACTATGACCCAGAAGCTCCTCATGACTGTTTCGAACAGATGAAAATGGAAACAGTACACTTACCAACTGTGCATGAGAATCCATTACCGGATCCGGATTTTACTCTGTTTGTGGACGGTTCAAGGTATGCTGATGAAGAAGGAAAATACCATACAGGATATGCCGTAACCACAACAGGGGAAGTTCTCAAGTCATCACCTCTACCGCCAGCAATGTCTGCGCAAGAAGCTGAATTGCAAGCCCTGACTTCAGCATGCAAGATTTCCAAGGGAAAGCGTGCCAACATCTATACAGATTCAAGATATGCTCTGGGTGTGGCACATGACTTCGGCCTCATTTGGAAGACAAGAGGATTTCTTACCACTGCCGGTACACCAGTTAAACACAGCTCTGCAATCAAGGAACTAATGGATGCCCTCCTACTCCCTGAAGAAGTGGCCGTTTTGAAAGTAAAGGCACATGGGAAATTGGATTCAGATGAAGCAAAGGGCAACCATTTGGCCGATCAGGCTGCTAAGCAAGCAGCCAGAGATTTGCAGGAAGTGGATGAAGAAGTGTCCGGTCAAGAAGAAGAAGTTCCTATCTTCACCTTACAAACTCTTCTTACTGACCTAAGAATTCTACGAGAACAACAAGCTATAATTACCCCTGAAGAAATCCAGAAATGGAAGAAGAAAGGAGCTGTCCAAAAGGACGGAATTTACTACAACAATTCTAAATTTTGCCTTCCAAGAAACTTATACCCAGCAGTTGTCCAATGGGCCCATGGGCCTGCACATCTGTCAAAAGACCTAATGGCCGCCCTCATTCAAAAATATTATGAAGCACCTGGAATCACAACCCTGATCAACAGCTTCTGCAGGGCCTGTGTCATTTGTGCAAAATGTAATCCAGGAAGACCAATCAAGGTGCCTGCAAAGCACCTAGCAAAACCCATGTACCCATTCCAGAGAATTCAAATTGATCATATCCAAATGCCCAAGAGTGGGTCTCATGAATATGCACTAGTAATGGTGGATATGTTCTCAGGCTGGCCAGAAGCCTACCCTGTAGCCAATATCACTGCAAAAACAACCGCAAGACGCCTACTTACAGACATTGTATGTAGATTTGGACTTCCAGAAGTCATTGAAAGTGATCAAGGCCCAGCCTTTACAGCAACAGTGACTAAAGAAATTTGGACTGCTCTGGGAGTGACTCTAGCCTTCCACACCCCTTACCACCCACAAAGTAGTGGTAAAGTAGAGCGCATGAATGGCACTCTAAAAGCCAGAATGTTAAAAATGTCACAAGAAACAAAAATGCCCTGGCCAGAGAGTCTGTCAATAGCTTTGTTCAGTGTTAGGCACACACCTAGAGGGAAGCATTCACTGTCCCCATATGAGATTCTATTTGGGACAGCACCCAGACTAGGTTGTTATTATCCACAGCAGTTACAGCTTCAATCAGATGTTTTAGTAGACTATGTAACTGAACTTGCAAGTGCCTTGAACAAAATACATGCCCAAGTTTTCTCTTCAATTCCAGATCCCGAATTGGATACAGGTACCCATAACCTGCTTCCCGGAGATTGGGTTCTGGTTAAGAAGTTTGTGCGGAAAAGCACCCTGGAACCAAGATTTGACGGGCCATTCCAAGTTCTCCTGATCACCGCAACTTCCGTCAAATTGGCCGGCAGGCCACATTGGATCCACGCTTCCCACTGCAAGAAGTCTCCTGCCCCAGAGGAAGCAGATACCGCACAACCATGTACCTCTGGTACATTGTCTCCTTAATTAGTTTAATTAAGGCCCAGCAAGTAGCCATCACTAAAGATGCTAGTGGGTACACCTTCTGGTATAATTCATCATGTACCCGTGTGGCTACCTATACCTTTGATTATTGTGACATCGTAGAATGCCCATTCACTACAACACAAATCCAGAATATCTATAGAGATATCCCTCATGTAAAAGATCCATATGTTTGTGTAGTTGACAAACAATGGGGGCATAATTGTGGCCATTGGGGGGCGGCGGGATGGAATGCCGGGCCTTCCTGGGGCTACAAGCCAAAAAGTGCCTTATCTAAAGTAGATGATCATGGTAGGTCCCTCCTTCAAAGAATGACTCTGAGAAAGCCTGGAGGAGGCACACCAATGAAATTAATTCTTAATGTTGAGCATCCAAGCCCAACAGATGCAGACCAGTATGTATTGGGAATGTACTGGAAAAAGGGTTCCTATACTAAATTAGGGCATTTCTACCTTAAAGATATGTGTAATTCCCCTGAGTGGCGAGGAGCTACTCATATGGTCACAAACCCATTAAAACCACACATCCAGTCCTTTAAGGACATGATGGCCATTGCTAACCCCACCTTTGAAGATACTATGGCCGCTGAAACAGGTTTTAATGATGTTAACCTATGGTTAGAATGGATGAAATATAATGCCAACAAACATAACCGAACCGCATGCTATGTGTGTGGTGGTGCCCGGCCTCATCTGGGCACTGTACCTTTAACCCTGCCAGTAAATGAAGAAAATTGCATTTTAAGTCTTTTTGCCTACCAATATAATTTCAACAGGTCTCAATGTCAAGCATGGACAGCGGAGTATCCTCTTATAGCCAAAAATGTAAGACCTCCTCATGGTGTTACCGTATATAAAGGTAATTACACTTGCTATGTCAAACATGATGGGATTGGTAAATTTGTGGGTAACTTTCCCGCAGGTTATTGTACTACATATAGAACTGTTCCTGTACGTTTGCTGCAGCAGCACACTAGGTCACTGGGAGATATTTACTGGTTGTGTGGGGATTTACAGTTAAGATCCAGAATGGACACAGAGTGGTGGGGGGAGTGTACATTGGCCAAGGCCATTATGCCTATACACATTATTTCTGACACACACACCAACACCCATGAGTCCAGCCACACTAAGGCCAAGCGTGAAGCCCCAGTAAAAGGAAGTTTTGACCCTCACATTTACATTGATGCCATTGGGGTACCTAGGGGGGTACCCAATGAATTTAAAGCAAGAGATGAAGTTGCTGCAGGGTTTGAATCAATTTTTACCATAGTTACTGCAAACAAGAACTTAAATTGGATAAACTACATTTATTACAATCAACAGCGTTTCGTTAATTACACCAGAGATGCCCTTCAGGGATTAGCCGAACAATTGCAGGCAACATCCCAAATGGCCTTCCAAAATAGAATAGCCCTGGATATGATCCTAGCCGAAAAAGGAGGGGTATGTAAAATTTTGCCCGACACCATGACATGTTGTACCTACATCCCAGAAAACACAGGTCCTAATGGTAAAGTTACATTAGCCATAGCAAAATTAAATGACCTCTCAGAAGAATTAAAAAGGAATTCCGGGATAAAAGATCCCTGGGACAGATGGTTTGGTTGGATGACGGGTTGGAAAAAAGCTTTAATGCATATTGGTATGGCAATACTAATTTCTCTTTTTATCTTTGCTCTTCTCTTTTGTTGTGTCTTCCCCTGCCTGAGGAAAGCTCTCACGAAGACTATTGACCAAGCGGCACCCACTTTCACACTACTTGATGTTGATGACCAAGATTTCCAGGATCTCAACTCACCCTGTTTGCCGCTGCAATCCATCCCTTTTGATGATAAAGTGCGAGAGTTCTAGGAAGGGACCACCTTAGGGACAGCATCTGTCGGTGAATGGTAAAGGCCCCATGTGGAGAAGTGGTGGGTTAGCTGCCATGGGATACCCTTGGGTGTGAAGCGTTCGAGAGCCATACTGACGGATGGTTAGCCTATTAGGGTCAGATCTAGGGACAGACTTGCACTTTGCATTAACACCTAGCTAGCGGCCACGGGGTTTCTGTGCCTTTGGGCTAACACGTCTTCTGGTATTAACAAATAAAGTTTTTATCTCTTAGAATCTAACATTTCATAGGGGGGACTGATGTAGAATTATTCTAAAATCTTATTGTATTTATATTGAATTGCTGCTCTAACTCTGTATTAACCTGATACTGTGACAAATCCTCCATTTTGTCCTCATAACCTGACTTCTTCATATGAAAACTACATTACATGACAGTATTTCTCAGCACATCTAATACAATAGACAAGGACTGTATTCTCCATAAGGATATGACTAACCCAGGAACTGTTGAATTTCCCCTAACTCGCAACATAATATAATTTAAAGGCCATGAGAACACAGTAGTAATGAAATGTTCTATTCATAAGAGACCTTGCACCTAACCACGAGATTTGACATCACCGACCGAGTAAAATGACGCTCAAGACCCCTTGTCCCCCACCCGTGTCCGAAAAAGTACCACCTCTTGGTGGGTGGACACGGAACTAACCACTTAGCTTTTGATCCAATTAATTATATTGATAGGTGGACACTAACCCAGACACTTAACAATTAATCCAATTAATGATGTTTATTCACTGATATCTTGATAATCAATGATGACGAAAATGTCTCTTAAAAGGGCCTGCGCGCCCGCTGATTCTGCACTTGCCAATAAATTTCCTCGAAGTTATTTTAACCTGAACTACGTGTGTCAGACTGAATTACTTCAGCGTATATACGCAATTCAATTCTCTTTAATTTGGACAGGAACAGATAGACACTTAAACATTTTGGTTTACTGAAAAAGTACCATAACACTAGGAGCATCCTTCAATGGAGGTACCCAGTCGGGGTGCCCGTCAATCCGTTACACCCCCTACAACCCCCAGACTAATGGTCTCTGTGAGCGGTTCAATGGCACTCTCAAACAGATGTTGAGAACCTTCGCCGACAATCACAGAGACTGGGAGAGATTTCTACTGCACCTTCTCTTCGCATACTGAGAGGTGCCACAGGAATCTACTGGGTTTTCCCCTTTCGAGTTGCTCTATGGGAGAAGGGTACAGGGTCCCCTTGATCTCATTAGTGAGCACTGGGAAGGGCAAACGGACCATGAGGGGACCTCCATCGTACCGTATGGTTTGTCGTTCGGGGACCGCATGGAGCAGTTGGCCCAAGGGCCCAGGGCGACAGAAAGCTTGGTACGATAGAGGGGCCTGTCAGCAGTACATTCCAGGTGGGACAAAAGGTACTTGTGCTAAAGCTAGTCAAAAAGGACAAATTGCAAGCAGCCTGGCAGGGACCATATAAAGTAGTAGAGCAGCTCTGCAAACTGTGCAAACTGTGAGGTTGCTGTAGGTAAATTGCTGACCGCTGGGGTAAATTGCCGACCGCTGGGGGGGTGCCGTTCGTACAAACAAACACGTGGCGGCTGCCATCTTTATTCATTCAAAATCTATGGAACTGTTTTCGGCTACCCATTTGCACGAACACCACTGACCCGTACCTTCTCCTCCACTCAGTTTCAGCTGCAGCATCTAAGTCCCGTTCGGCGATTTGAGCACACAGTGAAACTAAGCTATTTTCACGAATGGTGCCCGTTCGTGCATGCGAATAGGACTTAGATATTTTTCAGAGTAAAATAGACCGACCGCACAGCCCAAATCTATAGAACTCCTTTGGGCATGAAAATGTGCTTGCGGTCGGTCAAATAAGACTTCCACTTAACTTTTTAACCCCTGAACCAATTGCCCTGATTTTTTTGCCCTAATTTTTGAGTATGTCCATATTTCGAGTATGCTGATTTTGAAAATGTATGTTTTATGTGCATAGCATGTATAGTTTGAAAGTTATTAATATTGTGTAACAACTGTATATTTCCTGCCTGTCATAATTAAGTTAGTCAATTCTGTTGAGATAATTGTATCACAGGCAGAGGGGAGGATTTCTGCTGGAATGAATGGGAGTGTTTAGCTGTGTTGTAATGTTTTGATTGGTTGTTCTACAAAACCCTGTGGGCGGTACTATGTGTGTAAGATGTGCATAAAAGCAGAGTGTTTGATTAAAACTTCAGTTCTTCTTCACCCTCAATCTGAGTCCTGTCTCTTATTGGGGGAATCTGCTACAAGGGACTGCTATGCTTGCCATACTCTCTTGCTATAATCACTGAGCTCTTGTAAGAGCTGTTCTGTTCCTGCTACGCTCTCTGAGGAGCAGCTGCATCACTGGAAGTGGGGGTCTGCAGTGCTGATGGTGTCGGTTGGAGTGCTTGGAGTCCTCAGTGAACACAAGGAGCATCGATTGGCGGAGGTACTCATTCGGAGTGCCAGCGGTCCATAACACTCAGATAGCTTGGGTCTTAGTGCGCCATATAGCTGAACAGCGCTCAGATCCTACGAACACAGTCAAATCGCCATGGAGCTAACAATTCTGTTCCCCGACTGTTCATTTGAAATATGTCCAAAATTAGCTCAATGGATTGAGCTACCTGGGGTCAGTCTCATTTGAGTGTTAAATGTACCGAACGGCATGGCGTTTCGTGTAAATAGGAACGAACAAGGTGGAAGTTAAATAGTCCCAACGGTGTTCATGTGAAATTGTTCCAGAAAATAGTTCCATGCGATCAAACACTGCTGGGCATTCGTCAGTTTAAAATGGCCGCCGCCACGTGTTCATTCAGACGAATTGTGGACACCCAGCTGTTCGTCAAATAGCTGTGGTTAACCACAGCTTCTGGGCGATTAATGAGCTGCACACTCCCAGTGCGGGTGGTCTGGCTATTCGGTAGTTTGTTTGTTTTTTTATGAAAATAACGAAATAGGGCTAAATACACGAACAGCAGACGAAATACAAAAGTCTTGGCATTCATAAAACGGGAGTTTTGTCACACTGCCCATAGGAAAGCATTACTTAATACTTTCATGTGGACGTCCAGCGTCTTCTCACTGTGATTTTCACAGTGAGAATCGCGTAAGCGCCTCTAGACAGCTACTGGAGGCTGGATGAGACAGCTACTGGAGGCTGGATTAACCCTCAGTGAAACTGCTGTTTTCAGCTGCAGGGTTATACCTAGAGGGACCTGGCACCCAGATCACTTCATTGAGTCTTGGTGCCTATAGTGGTCCTTTAAGTGTATGTCTATCTGCATGCACTGGCGTACATACCGCGGTTGTAGGGTTCGCAGCCCTGTGACCATGGAACTATAATCGAACACTCGGCGGCGCGAGCACCGCTGGGACTTCCATCACCACACACGTTCGGTTCTATTCATCTGGGAATAGCGGCGTTAAGTGGAACCATACTCCCGAACGAGGGGCACACGACCAGTTTATGCACAAACTGTTATATTCGGGATTTTATTGTATTTGGTACTCCCGAAAAAGACCAACCGCACAGCCTGAATCAATAGAACTTGTGACGAAGTGTCCTTCGCCACTTGGTCCTGGAGAGGCCTGCTTGCCAGCCTCCTCCCCTGTGACTATGACTCGTTGATGTATTTGGCTTTAAAGCCCCTATTCTACCTTCAGACAGACTATTTATGTAGGTTGCTTTATTTCTCTTATGTTTTAGTCACCCTGTACCCATTATAGGTGCAGGGTGTGTGTAATGTAATTGTTTATAGTTTGTGTGTGTACTGTGAAATGTATTGCCTGCTCTCCTGTACTGCTGAGGTTTGCTAACTAGGTGGATTTGGCTATGGAGCTTGTCTAGTGCATGCTGTTGGTAGCAACAGCAATATGCACTACCTGAATAGCAAGACTGGTTCATTTGCATATTCGGGTAGATTTGCATATTGCTAATTCTGCAGGCACGTGAGATATTTTCTGTTAAATATTGTCTCCCCCACCCCTTTAAAAATATGCCATTGTGTTATAATAAGTCACTGCATGTTGCCTGCTATGATTTGACTGTTTGTAATTTTATTTAGTTTTCACAGCAATGTTAATGTAATGATCATATGGGCTAGTCCCAAGTAAAATAAAATTTTTAACATTTCTTCTTGATCCCTCAAAATGTAGGCTTGTCTCGTTATTGGAGGTACCTGTTATAATCACACTGGGGATTGCTATGCTCTTCATACTCCTCTGAGCTTGAATCACTTAGCTCTTTTAAGAGCTGTTCCTGTTACGCTTTCCGCAGAGGAGAGGTCTTCCCCACACAGTCCTAGATGCTGGAGGTTCATACAGGGTGGAAGGAAGAGGTCTTTCCCACACGGTTCTGGAGGACAGAAGCTGATCCAGGGTGGAAGGAAGATGGCGAGACTCCAGTCAAGCTACGGCGGTTGCGGAGTCTGCGGTGGTTGTGGTGTCCGGTGCGGTGCTTGTGGTCCTCAACACAAGCTAGGAAGCACCCATCAATGGAGGGTACTCAGTCGGAGTACGGGGAGCTCCGTTACAAAACTCTTTTTGGTAGGCGCCACATGTGCGGTCAGTCTAAACTATACCCGGTGGCGTTTTGCCTATGTTCATGGAATCTGAGCGCTTTTCTGATATGTTGGGTGCTGAGATTCAGGCTATGTGGGAATATATGACTTGAGGGGGTACCTATTTGTTAAATATGTATTTTGGAGTGTTTTTGTTATACATGTCCTGTACCTCAGAGTTAATGTAATTATTTGTGTGCTCTTACTGTAGTCCTCTCTACAGCCCCTGGAATATGTAATAAGAAACCCCTTGCATGGGGACTTGCAAGGGCAAGGGCATGCAAGCCAGTTTTGGCTTCCAATAAATCAGTTCCTGCTTGGTGTGCTCCTTCACAGTGTGACAGTGTACTCCAACCCAGTGTGACAGTGTGCTCCTTCACAGTGTGACAGTGTACTCCATCCCAGTGTGACAGTATACTCCATCCCAGTGTGACAGTATACGCCTTCCCTGTGTGACAGTATACGCCTTCCCAGTGTGACAGTGTACTCCATCCCAGTGTGACAGTGTGCTCCTTCACAGTGTGACAGTGTACTCCATCCCAGTGTGACAGTGTACTCCATCCCAGTGTGACAGTGTACTCCTTCCCAGTGTGACAGTGTGCTCCTTCACAGTGTGACAGTGTACTCCTTCCCAGTGTGACAGTGTGCTCCTTCACAGTGTGACAGTGTACTCTATCCCAGTGTGACAGTGTACTCCATCCCAGTGTGACAGTGTACTCCATCCCAGTGTGACAGTATACGCCTTCCCTGTGTGACAGTGTACTCCTTCCCTGTGTGACAGTGTACTCCTTCCCAGTGTGACAGTGTGCTCCTTCACAGTGTGACAGTGTACTCCATCCCAGTGTGACAGTGTACTCCATCCCAGTGTGACAGTGTACTCCATCCCAGTGTGACAGTATACGCCTTCCCTGTGTGACAGTGTACTCCTTCCCAGTGTGACAGTGTACTCCATTCCAGTGTGACAGTGTACTCCTTCCCAGTGTGACAGTGTATTCCATCCTAGTGTGACAGTACACGCCATCCCAGTGTGACGGTGTACGCATTGAGTAACTGTGTTGCTGTCCCTTATTACCGCTCACTGCTGTGTAATGTTACATGATGAAGTGCAACCTCCCAGTGGGTTAAAGGACAACCATCAACATGTTTCCAGACTCCTGACAAAGCCAGATTTATTTTAGGCTATTACCACAATTAAACCAATATTCTGCATGCAATAAATAATATAATAAATATAAAATAAATCATATAATAAATATAAAATAAATCATATAATAAATGTAAAATAAATCATATAATAAATGTAAAATAAATCATATAATAAATGTAAAATAAATAATATAATAAATATAAAATAAATCATATAATAAATATAAAATAAATAAGTCATCCTTAGAAAACTATTATTTCTTTGTTTATTACTTTTGGTTTTCTGCAAACACAAATTGCCCCAAATATAATTGGAAACTTCTGTCCCCATCCCCAAATTGTCATCCAAATGACCTTTATTAAATATCCAAACTGAATTTTTTAATTCATTTTATTGTTACTCATTTTTAGTATTTCTAATCTATGAACCCCTACTGGCATTGAATTGTAGCTTTATTTAATATTCACAGTTTAGTCTCTTGACAATCCACTTTGAGTTCATGTTAAACTATTCCTAAGTTTGGCGGCTGTGCAAGAAATTGGAGATTTCGTTATTTTATTTCTACTCTTTCTGTTTTCAGCAGAATTTCCTGTCCTCTCTCTTAGAAAACAGAATTATTTTATGTAATTAGCAATCTGGACATAATCGCTGGTCTTAGTTCCAGTTTCAATCCACAAGGACCGCCATGAAACAAGCTTTCAGGGAACTAGGAGCTCACTCATTCAGCAGATGAAGCCACTCCAGGCTACGCGCTATCAGTGATCGTTACAGAATTAGCACTAATTCTTAGAGATGTCCCGAATAGTTTGCTGGCGAATAGTTCCTGGCGAACAAAGCTTGTTCGCGTTTGCCGCGGCGGGCGAACATATGCGATGTTCGGTCCGCCCCCTATTTATCATCATTGAGTAAACTTTGACCCTGTACCTCACAGTCAGCAGACACATTCCAGCCAATCAGCAGCAGACCCTCCCTCCCAGACCCTCCCACCTCCTGGACAGCATCCATTTTAGATTCATTCGGAAGCTGCATTCTTTTTTTTTTTTTTTTTAGACAGAAGTGTGTTATATTTGAGCATGCTAGGCTGAACGTGCGTATATCATGGCTAGTTGCACTGAGGGTATGAGTATATAGCAGTACATTGTTGTGAAAGATGGCTGTCATGTTTAGGGTGTAGCTTGCACGTTATCAACTGTGTATTTATATCAGCAGCTCCACCACTAGTTATAAATCAAGTGTGAGTCGCCCCATGAGATGAGACTAGTGAATAACATAATACATGAACGGTTAAAGGGACACTCCAGGCACCCAGACCACTTCTGCCCATTGGAGTGGTCTGGGTGCCAACTCCTACTACTCCTAACCCTGCAAGTGTAATTATTGCAGTTTTATAGTCGGCTATAGTGGGACATGCTTGGCAGGCTGCTGTTTACTGCTTGTGCTCATCCGATCCCTTCTGGGCACCACGTGCAGACCCTGGGAGTCCCTGATACCTGGAACAACAAAGGCAAGTATCTGGCTGAGTGCCGGGTTCGCGGCTTGAGGTGGTGGAAGCTTGTTTTGTCGGGTGGTCGGATCTGTCCCAGTGGTGCTTCACGTCCGGTGCGGGATTGTGGTGGCTTAAGGTGGAGGCGAGTGCTTGACGTGGGGCAGGCTATGAATTTCTGTTTGTGCCTCCGATCCCGTCTTCGACGCCTTTTGCGTTGGTGGATTTTAATGGGGACTGCTGTGGTAGAGCTTGTTGGGGCTGTGGTGGAGCTTGTTGGGGCTTCCTGCTTGTTATTTGCTTCCAAAATTGATTAAAGAGTCTGTCCAGCTTAGACTCAATATCCTGCCATGCTTTGCTGGTACCATGAGGACACGCGGCTGCCGCCATATTGGGAGACTCGCAGATGAGTATTTCAGCCTGGGCGACTGTGCTCTGTGCGTCCATTAGCTCCAGACAGCCTCTCAGCGGTGGACCGGGATAACCCCCACCGGTCCGAGGGGGGGGGGGTTACGGAGCTCCTGCCGGGAAGTAGCTGCTCCTGGGCATCCCAGGATTGGGAGATCGACCGCCTCTCCCGCCCGGTGAGCACCAGGCCACACTTGCCACGCAGAGGTAAGTAAGACTCTGTTGAGTTGCTGACCGCTATCTGGGGTGAAATTCGCTTGTTGATAGCTGCTTAAAGTGAGATATTGAGGGAGCTCACATGAAGTGCGTCTTTCCTCCTGACAGCTAGGCCCCGCCCCCCGGAAGCTGCATTGGGTAAACATGCTGACGGCTGCCAAGCATGGAATGCGTGGCTCTGCAGAGGAGTTGGTGACACCGCCACGACTTGCAGGCAGGCCTGCTGCCACCTCCTCCAGGGCCGCCATCAGGGCATGACAACCGTGACAATTGTCACGGGCCCGGCGGCCCTGGGGGGCCCGGCCGCCCGGGCCCCACGTGTATTAGCTTAACTGCCGCCGGTGCATCTGCACCGGGGCCCATACGCTGATGGGGCCCATCAGGTGGCCCAAGCATTTAGGGCCACCCAATGGGCCCTATTATCTTCAGGGGCCCGGTCAGCGCTGTAATAGCGCGACCGGGCCCCTTTAAAAAGAAAATGCAGCCGGAAAGCAAGTGCTGCTGGGAGGGAGTGACGTCCGGTCACTTCCTCCCTGTTTACTCCGCGCGGGGGAAGGAGAAGAGAAAGGCCGCAAGGAGAGGCAGCCGACGCACATCATCCCCAGCCACCCTCCTGCGACGAAATGGTAAGGAAGAGAGGAGGGTGGCTGAAAATGAGGTGTGTGTATGTATGCCAGTGTGCCAATGTGTGTATGCCAGTGTATGTATGCCAGTGTGCCAGTGTATATATGTGTGTATGCCAGTGTATGTATGCCAGGGTATGTATGTGTGTATGCCAGTGTGCCAGTGTATGTATGCCAGTTTGCCAGTGTATGTATGCCAGTGTATGTATGCCAGTGTGCCAGTGTATGTATCTGTGTATGCCAGTGTGTGTATGCCAGTGTATGTATGTGTGTATGCCAGTGTATGTATGCCAGTGTGCCAGTGTATGTATGCCAGTGTGACAGTGTATGTATGCCAGTGTGCCAGTGTATGTATGCCAGTGTATGTATGCCAGTGTGCCAGTGTATGTATGCCAGTGTGCCAGTGTATGTATGTGTGTATGCCAGTGTATGTATGCCAGTGTGCCAGTGTATGTATCTGTGTATGCCAGTGTATGTATGCCAGTGTGCCAGTGTATGTATGCCACTGTGCCAGTGAATACCAGTGTATGTATGCCAGTGTGCCAGTGTATGTATGTGTGTATGCCAGTGTATGTATGCCAGTGTGCCAGTGTATGTATCTGTGTATGCCAGTGTATGTATGTGTGTATGCCAGTGTATGCCAGTGTATGTATGTGGGTATGCCAGTGTATGTATGTGTGTATGTATGCCAGTTTGCCAGTGTATGTATGTGTGTATGTATGCCAGTGTATGTATGTGTGTATGCCAGTGTGCCAGTGTATGTATGTGTGTATGTCAGTGTATGTGTGCCAGTGTATGTATGTGTGTATGCCAGTGTATGTATGCCAGTGTGCCTGTGTATGTATGTGTGTATGCCAGTGTATGCCAGTGTATGTATGCCAGTGTGCCAGTGTATGTGTGTATGCCAGTGTGCCAGTGTATGTATGTGTGTATGTCAGTGTTTGTGTGCCAGTGTATGTATGTGTGTATGCCAGTGTGCCAGTGTATGTATGTATGCCAGTGTATGCCAGTGTATGTATGCCAGTGTATGTATGTGTGTATGCCAGTGTATGTATGCCAGTGTATGTATGTATGTATGCCAGCGTATGTATGTATGTATGCCAGTGTATGTATGTGTGTATGCCAGTGTGCCAGTGTATGTATGTGTGTATGCCAGTGTATGTATGTGTGTATGCCAGTGTATGTATGCCAGTGTGCCTGTGTATGTATGCCAGTGTGCCTGTGTATGTATGTGTGTATGCCAGTGTGCCAGTGTATGTGTGTATGCCAGTGTGCCAGTGTATGTATGTGTGTATGTCAGTGTTTGTGTGCCAGTGTATGTATGTGTGTATGTATGCCAGTGTATGTATGTATGCATGCCAGTGTGCCAGTGTATGTATGTGTGTATGCCAGTGTATGCCAGTGTATGTATGCCAGCGTATGTATGTATGCCAGTGTATGTATGTGTGTATGCCAGTGTATGTATGCCAGTGTGCCAGTGTGTGTATGTATGTGTGTATGCCAGTGTGCCAGTGTATGTATGTGTGTATGCCAGTGTATGTATGTGTGTATGCCAGTGTATGTATGTGTGTATGCCAGTGTGCCAGTGTATGTATGTGTGTATGTCTGCATGTATATGTGTGTGTGTCTGTGTGTGTGTCAGTATCTCCCTATGCATGTGTGTATGTCTGTTTCAGTATTTGTATATGTTAGTGTGTGTGTATTCCTGTGGGCGGGATTTGGAGGCGGGCCCTGTGGGCGGGCTTGAAGGGGGGCCCAGACCTTGAGCTGTGTTAGGGGCCCCAAAATTTCTGATGGCGGCCCTGACCTCCTCTACTCCTCCTACTCCATCCTCTTCCATAACTTCCTCGGCTGAGTCCTCTTCTGCTGCTGCGTCTTGCTCCACATCAACGGCACCCCCCCCCCCCAGCTCCCCAAGTACTATTCCACATCCCGGATACGGCAGTGTCATGCTGTCTTGGGGTTGACTTGCCTGAAAGCAGAGAGTCACACTGGACCAGCACTCCTGTCCGCCCTGAATGCACAGGGGGATCAGTGGCTGACTCCGCACCAACTGGAGATCGGCAAAGTGGTTTGTGACAACGGAAGAAATTTGTTGGCGGCATTGAATTTGGGCAAGTTGACACATGTGCCGTGCATGGCACATGTGTGTAATCTGATCGTACAACGCTTTGTGCATAAGTACCCAGGCTTACAGGCCGTCCTGAAGCAGGCCAGGAAGGTGTGTGGCCATTTCAGGCGTTCCTACATGGCCATGGCGCACTTTTCAGATATCCATATACAAAATGAAACAACATGCCAGTGTGGTGCTTGATTTGCGACAGCCCGACGCGTTGGAATTCAACACTCCTAATGTTCGACTGCCTGCTCCAACAAGAAAAAGCCGTTAATGACTATTTGTATGACCGGGGTGCTAGGACAGCATCTGCGGAGCTGGGAATTTTTTTGCCACGTTACTGGACGCTCATGTTCAATGCCTGTAGGCTCATGCGTCCTTTTGAGGAGGTGACAAACCTAGTCAGTCGCACCGAAGGCACCATCAGCGACATCATACCATTTGTTTTCTTCCTGGAGCGTGCCCTGCGAAGAGTGCTGGTTCAGGCCGTAGATGAGCGTGAAGAGGAAGAGGAAGAGTTGTGGTCACCATCACCACCAGAAACAGCCTTATCAGCATCGCTTGCTGGACCTGCAGCAACGCTGGAAGAGGATTGTGAGGAAGAGGATTCAGAGGAGGAAGATGGCTTTGAGGAGGTGGAAGACCAAACACAGCAGGCGTCCCAGGGGGCTTGTTGTCACCTTTCGGGGACCCTTGGTGTTGTACGTGGCTGGGTGGAGGAAGAGACCTTCAATGACATCAGTGAGGACAAAGAACGGGACATGGCTAGCTTGGTATCCAACCTTGTGCAAATGGGAAGTTTGCGGTTGTGCAAATGGACTGTTTGCGGTGCGTTAAACGGGGAGTTTGGTCTGTCACTGTGAAGCGGGCGTAACCCTTACACTACCTGATAGATACAACATCATACCTGATGTTAAAAGCAAGTTTAAAGCACCTTATTCCAAACAATTTAGGAATGTTAGGTGATTTATGCCCTTTATGGATTAAAACCAGACTCTGCATCAACTATGTAATTTTCCATGGGAGTTTTGCCATGGATCCCCCTCCGGCATGCCACAGTCCAGGTGTTAGTCCCCTTGAAACAACTTTTCCATCACTATTGTGGCCAGAAAGAGTCCCTGTGGGTTTTAAAATTCGCCTGCCTATTGAAGTCTATGGCGGTGCGCCCGGTTCGCCCGTTCGCAAACATTTGCGGAAATTCGCATTCGCCGTTCGCGAACGGTAAATTTTATGTTCGAGACATCACTACTAATTATCAGTTACAGTAATGGAAAAAAAAAAATACTTTCACACAAAAGCACCATTTGTCAGCTGGACTTATTGAATTGCTAATATTTTTACCCAAACATCAATATTAGCTGCAGAGTCATTAATATCAATTTAACAGGGAGGGCCCAATAATTGGTGGCGTGCTCCCAGATGGAATATATTTTGAATTATGGAAGAAAAATGTGGAATCATTTTTGGATGCACAGCGCTTACACGGTGTTTATGTTGGAGCCATTCAATTATTTTGTAAAATAATGACAAATATTAACTGTTATCTGCTGTGAGTGGCACTGGGTGAAAAATGTACGGAAATAGTAGGTTTTTGGTATTTTTGCTGCAGAGCCAAATATTATGACTAAGATAACTTTACGATGATTGGGATCAGCTGACCTCCATATTTACAATGATCAGTTTGGCCCTCGGGGCTGGGACTTTAGACACGTCATGCTATCCGGACTGCAGTATGGCTGTCTTCTTGTCTTATGTAAAATTACAGAAAGTATCTTGTAATACCTTTTTTATTGGACTAACAGAATTTTGGAATGCCCTAATACAGGTATTACAAGATACGAATTACATCTGCATCACTGGACTTATACAGCTACAATCACCATGGAAACCAATCTTATGTTAGCTCTCCATTATTGCAGTTAATTGTTCTGACTTCCTATACACTGTGTACATCCACTCTGTTGGATAATTAAACTTGGCTTAGTTATCATTATTCTCAAACAGAATTTTCTTTTGTGCCTTGTTGGAGCTTAAAGGGACACTATAGTCACCACAACAACTACAGCTTGTTGTTTTTGTTCTGGTGAGTATAATCATTTTCTTCAGGCTTATTGCAATAAACACGGTTTGTTTCAGAGAAAATGCAGTGTTCACATTACAGCCTAGTGATACCTCCACTGGCCACTCCTCAGATGGCTGCTACAGGTGCTTCCTGGGGCCGTGCTGCACAGTGTGACTGACATTCAGTGTCTCCACCCTCTGCATGGAGATACTGAACTTTTTCTCATAGAGATGCATTGATTCAATGCCCACCCGGCCTTCTTGATGATCTCAGCCAATCCAATGCTTTCTCTGTTCCTGACCCCATAGTGTTCCTTATGTGTTACCATTAACGAACTGATTTGATCCTAATTTCATGGAAGAGAATAGGCTGAGATATTTCTGCATGCGTGGCAATCCATTATACTGGTGTATACGCCAGGATAATACAGAAAAACTCGTTCTCGAATTTTGCAACGCTTTGCATAGTATATAGGTCTGTCTGGAAAAAGTCCAGCCATTTTTAATATAAGGAGAACGATTTGTGTGACATCGATGTAACCTGGCAGCGAAGGACAGTTGACTGGAATGCGCATGCCTGAACAACAACGACTTCACTGTACTAGTGAGAGGGGACACTAGACTCGGTTGAGTGGGCATGTGTACTGTGTTGCCATAGCATTCAAAATGACCGAGCGAGTAGAGCAACGAATCTGCATAAAATTTTGTTTTAAGCTTGAACAGACTATTCGGATGATTCAGAAGGTTTTCGAGGACGATGCTATGAATGCAGCACAAATAAAAGTGTGGTACAAATGCTTCAAATATGGTCAAGAATCTGTTGAAAGATTTGACACCCTGTAACTTCTGGCTTTTCCCCAAACTAAAATCACCTTTGCAAGTGAAGAGATGTCAGATTGTCGATGAGATTCAGGTAGATACGACAAGGCAGCTGAAGGCGATTCCAACAAAGGATTTTTGTAGTGTGTTTTAACCAGTGGAAAAGATGCTGGGGAAACTGTGTGAGGTCCCAAGGTGCCTACTTTGAAGGAGATTGAGTTGTCATTGTCCAATGTGCCATATTTCTTGTATCTTCTTCAATAAATGTTTTATTTTTCATATTACATGGCTGGATACTTGTGTACAAAGCCTGCAACATAACTAGACTAAATTCTACATCTAAGATATTTAAAGGGACACTATAGCCACCAAAACAACTTTAGCTCAATGAAACAGTTTTAGTGTATAGATCATGCCCCTGTAGTTTCACTGCTCAATTATCTGCCATTTAGAAGTTAAATCACTTTGTTTATAAATCCTAGTCACACCTCCCTGCATGTGACTTCCTGTAAAGAGAGATCTAATGTTTATCCTTCCTTTATTGCAAATTCTGTTTAATTTAGATGTTCTTATCCCCTGCTGTTATTAGCTTGCTAGACCCTGCTAGAGCCTCTTGTATGTGATTAAAGTTCAATTTACAGAGCAAGAGATAAAATAGTTTAACCCCTTAAGGACCAAACTTCTGGAATAAAAGGGAATCATGACATGTCACACATGTCATGTGTCCTTAAGGGGTTAAGGTAAATTGCATGTGATTAAAAGTGAAGACAGTTTTTTTTTTCATGCAGGCTCTGTCAATCAGAGTCGGGGAGGTGTGTCAATGACTGCATAGACAGAAACAAAGTGATTTAACTACTAAATGGCAGTGAATTGAGCAGTTACACTTCAGAGGCATGATCTACACACCAAAACCGCTTCATTAAGCTAAAGTTGTTTAGGCGACTATAGTGTCCCTTTAAGGTGAGCCTTTCACAAGAAGTTAACATTAAGTTGAAATATCTTCATGGACTAAACAGATCATAATGATACCTTACAGTATATCTAATGGCTTAAGTAGATATTAATTGATACTCTCTTCCTTTCTATTAATGCTGGCCACACCAAGATCTCTGGGTCAGTTAGTTCTGTGATAATGTTAACACTGCATTCCACCAACATTCCATCCATTACTCTGATATTGGCCCAATTGGGCCAATCCTCCCCTACAACATCAACACACTGGCTTCACTGCCTTTTCAAATATCTCTGTATGGAGTGACAACTATAGAGTAATATCTATGTAACTCTGTACAGTAGTAGTTGTGATGGTGTTACGGTACCTCCAGTAATAAATGCACAAACCGCCGTTTAGTGAATGCTCCCCGGTCACAATACTGTGGTCTGGTAGCGTATACAGTATAACCATGCGAACCGCCAGCTAGGGAACACTCCAAACTCCCAAACGGTACCTGTACGGCTCTCTCCCTTCTTGAGCTCCAACCATACGAATCGCCACTTACAGCCGAACGGCAATAGGTTCCAAGCGGCACATAATCCCAATAAGCAGTCTCTAGTTGCTGGTAATAAAATCCCCCCCAATAACGAGACCAAGCTCCGCTTTGAGGGTAAAACACGAACTGAGTTTACTGTGGGCTACCTGCCTGTTTTATGCAGGTCTCCCACTTGGTGGACACTCCCCTAGGGGACCAAATGGGAGACTGGAATAACAGAAGGACATGGGGACATTTCAGGCTTACATCCCCACAATATTCCCAACATGCATCACAGTTTCCTCCCCTCTGCTCGGGAGATAATTGGGAAGTAATTCAATTATCTCCCCGAGCAGAGGCACATCGCCATTTAACTCAAAGTTGTAAAACACATTAAAATCCATAACTTTCTAACTGCCGAACATATTGCATTCGTATAACACATCCCCAGATAGCCTGGATCTGAGTGCACATTATTGGCGAATAGCGCTCAGATCCCATACGCATAGTTCAATCGCCATGGAGTCAAAGTCGGTTATAGCTCTTTGGTATGCGATCGACTCCATGGGACGGCTATCTGGGTTAAGTCCATTTGTGTTGTTAAACCTCCCGAACGGCCAGTATTCGTATACCTCTGTCGATTTGAGAAGGGGAGATCGATGGCTTCAGCGGTGTTCGGTTGAAAAAGTGTCCGTTTTGAGTTCCATGAAATAATCATCGAACACCGCTGGGCTTTCGCATAGTTAAAATGGCCACCGCCTCGTGGTCGACATACGAACGACGACCACCCTGTCTTCGGTCTTAATTGAGAAGTGGCTGCGGTTCACCTCAACATTCTAATTGGGATCCATAGGTCCGTTCGGTAGTTGCGGTCGTCAAACAAATGCATTCCCTTAATCCAGGCAAACAAATGGGGAAATTCATGCAAATGGCAAAACAGACGAACAGTCTTTTTAGTCCATACGGATGGGTCTGTCACAGATGGAAAGCAGGAAAACCATGTGTAGAAGGGCTCTCCTGCTCCCTCCTGTCACTCAGCCGTGGCCCTGGTGAAACCCTCTATGTCAAGAATGAATTAACCAATAATTTGGGGGACCATACAATTACAATGATTTAATGAAAATGTATAGATATAACAATGTGTACATGCTAGGCACACGTAGATTTAAAAGGAGCAATCTCTTTTAGACTGCAACTCACATCAATCTTTAAAGACAGTATTTATTGATTATCAAACACTGAGAGGTAAAAGACAAAGGTATTCTCTACAAAACTGACAAGGAATACTTGGCATTTAGGGTCTTGGAATCCACCAGCTGAGGATCATGGGATATGAAGCACACTAAGGGTTAAATGGTAAATGTTCCAAATGACACCTACAGAAACAATCTGAACTCTGCTCTTTAAAATATTATTAAATGCTATCCACAGAGCTGTTTTAAATGGACTAAGGCTTAGCAGTGCAAAAATACAAAACACGCAGGAACTCACAATACTTTCAAAGCTTGTGATAGCATCCAAAAATGAGCATGAATCCTGTCGAAATAAAATAATGATATTTCTGAACGGTGTGGGCTCCATTCTTTCTTTTCGGGCAGGACTCCATAGAGCGACTTCCAAAACGTCAACAAGAATTGACAAGTCCGAGGTTCCAGATGTGTATTGGAAGCAGTTTTTTCAGTATTAAGTATGCCTACATTTTGCCAAAATTAATGTTTGTTTTAAAACATTCACCAGTTTGCTCTGTATCTAGGGTGAGTGCCCGGACTGGAATGTTTTCAACTTGGCTGCCAACTTTGAAGAGGCAAACCCCCCCGGCCTGTCCAACTGGGAGGTGTCCACTTAATCAGATTGTGGTTTCCAGTGTGCTGCAGTGTTCTCGACTTTGCTCTCTGCATGACGTTTCATGAATTGAGACTGTGATTTGCAAACATTCCTGCCGTCACCAGATCTTCTAAATCCATTTAAAAGTCCTCAGCACATAATTACCTGATTACATAGTTACATAGATGGAAAAGAGCCATGTGTCAATCAAGTTTAGCCTTTCTCACATCTGTTTTTGCTGTTGATCCAAAAGAAGGCAAACAATCCAGTTTGAATTGCTTCCAATTTTGCAACAAACTAAAAAAAAAATCCTTCTTGACCCCAGACCTGGCAGTCAGATGTATCATTGGAGCAAGAAGTTGTTACCCAACAAATTTAAAATGATATCCCTGAATATTATGTTTTTGCAAATATTTATCCAATTGCTGTCTAAACATCTGTAAGAACTCTGATAAAACCACTTCTTCAGGCAGAGAATTCCATATCCTTATTATTCTCACTTTTAAAAACCCTTTCCTTGGCCTTAGACTAAATCTCCTATCTTCAGGTGTAATTGTGTGACCCTATGTCCTATGGAAAGTCCGGTTTGTGAATAGATTTCCACACAATGGTTTGTACTGGCCCTGACATATTTGTATAATGTTATCATATCCCCTCTGAGGCTCTGTGCCATTTACCTAAACTAAACAGATTTACATTTGTTAACCTTCATATTTAAATTAATTTTATTGGTTTTGCAGCCCGCCCCTGCACTTTTTCTAGTGCCATAATATCCTTCTTTAAAATAGGAGCCCAAAATTGAACAGCATATTCACTGTGTCATGTTATTATTAATTTATAAACTGGAAAAATTATATTTTCATCTCAAGAATTTTTAACGTGACAATACCTTACTGGCCTTAGTCACTGCTGATTTACATTGCACATTGTTGCATAGTTTGTTGTCTATAACAATTTCCAAATCCTTCTCGTGTTTTAATATCCCTAATTCACTACCATTTAGGGTGTAAATTGCTTGTGCATTCTTTACCCTAAAGTGAAAAACTTTGTATTGTTCTACAATAAACTTCAAATCTATCTAAATCCCTCTGCAGCAAAGTAACATCTTGCTCACATTGTTTCCCTTTTGATATACCGTATATACTCAAGTATAAATTGACCCAAATATAAGCCGAGGTCCCTAATTTTACCACAAAAAAACTGTGAAAACGTATTGACTCGAGTATAAGCCTAGGGTGGGAAATGCAGCAGCTACTGGTAAATTTCTAAATAAAATTAGATCCCAATAAAATTACATTAATTTGTGTGTATAATACAGAGTGTGTGTATAATGCAGAGTGTTTGTGTATATAATGCAGAATGTGTGTGTGTTTGTGTGAATGCAGAGTGTGTGTGTGCTTGTGTAGTGTGTGTAAACTGGGTGGGGGAGGGCATTTTTATTATTTTTAATATTATTTTAGTTTGTATTTTATTTTAATATTATTTTAATTTTATTTTAATATTATTTTGATTTTAATATTTCATTGTTTATTTTTTTTGTCCCCCCTCCCTGCTTGGGCCAGGGAGGGGGCTATGTAAATCCCTGGTGGTTCAGTGGTGTGTACTATGCAGGGAGGGGCGGGAGCGAGCTGTTACTTACCTTTACAGCAGCTCTTGTCAGATCCGTGCAGCTCCCCCGTTCAGCTCCCAGTGTAAGTCTCGCGGTCTGCGTGCCGCGCGGAGCGTTGCCACGGTTGGTCTGGTGTGACTCTGCTTTCAGGCAAGTCAACCCCAAGACGGCGTGACACTGTCGTATCCGGGATGTGGAATAGTACCTGGGGAGCTGGGGGGGTGCCGTTGATGTGGAGCAAGACGCAGCAGCAGAAGAGGACTCAGCCGAGGAGGGTAGGTGATATACCTGCCCTGACCATGATTTGCAGACCAGGTATCAGTGGTCAGATGGACCCTTGCCCCAACACTGTGTGCCAGACATGCCATTACTTCCTTTTGGGGATTGCCTTTTGTGCAAAGAAATTTCGGCCGGGTACCTTCCACTGCGGTGTCCAAATAGCTACAAATTTTTGGAACGCCTCAGACTCCACCAGCCTGTAAAAACTGGCGAGCTAAGAGTTCAGACAAGCCAGCTGTCAGATGCCGGGCAAGGGGGTGACTTTGTGACATCGGCTTCTTACGCTCAATCATGTCCTTGACAGACACCTGACTGTGGGCAGATGAGCAGGAACTGCTCAAGGCGAGAGACGGAGTGGCGGATGGTTGAGAGAGGGCAAGGAGCACAGCAGTGGTTGACATGGCTGAAGATGCTGGACCAGGAGGAGGATGGCGGCTTTGAGTTTGTGTGCTGCTTGTACTCATGGGTTGATCCCATAGGTGTTTGTGATGTGCGATCATGTGCCTTCGCAAAGCAGTTGTACCTAGGTGGGTGTTGGACTTCCCACGACTCAGTTTCTTTTGGCACAGGTTGCAAATGGCATCGCTGTTGTCAGAGGCAGACACACACAAAAAATGCCACACTGCTGAGCTCTGCAATGACGGCATTCTGGTGGTGGCAACAGCATGCGTTGATTGGCATGCTGTCTGGCTGACCCCGGGTGCCGATGCATGCTGTCTGACTGTGCCACTAGCTCCTTGCGACGACCTCCCCCTGCTTTCAACTCGTCTCCTCCTCCTCTCGGTCTCCCCATCTGAACTTTCCCCCTGTTCTTCTTCTCTTCTAGCGGGCACCCACGTGACATCCACGGACGCATCGTCATCATCAACCGCTTCACTTGTATCTGACAACTCAGCAAAGGAAGCAGCAGCGGGTACAACATCATCATCATCATCATCACACCGTACGTCCATGTGTGTAATGCTGCCTGACTGAGACATATCCCTGTTATCTACATCCTCTGGCAATAATGGTTGCGCATCACTCATTTCTTCCAACTGATGTGTAAATAACTCCTCTGACAGATCAAGTGAAGCGGCTGTGGTGCTAGTGTTGGTGGTGGCGGCAGGTGGGTGAGTGGTAACTTGAGAGGTGTCTGAAGCTAAGCTGGAGGAGGATGGTGCGTCAAGGTTCCGAGCGGAAGCTGTAGAAGATTGGGTGTCCTGTGTTAGCCAGTCAACGATGTCCTCAGAACTTTTCGAGTTCAGGGTACGTGGCCTCTGAACACTGGGTATTATTCTAGGGCCAAAGGGAATCACAGCACCACAACCACGATGGCCCCTGTGGGGTGGCCTGCCTCTGCCTGTCATTTTTTTTCGATTAGTGGTACTAAGCGTGCAAGCTACTGTGACAACAGATATGAGTGGCACAGTGCACTGGCAGAAGTTGGCAGAGTAGACGCTGTAGGCCTGACACACACGCTTGCAGACAACTAACTGCTATTTTTTTTTTTTTTTTTAAATCTTTCTTTTATTATGGCATATGTGTATGGGGTACAGAATATAGAAATGAGGTACATAGGGATAACATACGTGGATGCTAACAAGATGGTTTGTGTTACACTCCTAAGAAAGACTGCCATAGTTTTCTTTTTTTTGTATAACATGAATAAACACAGCGTTTCAGGTAAGTTAAGTGTCACATAGTAAACAAGGTAAATTATTAATACAGCTTGGTAAGCGAGAACCCTGAACAGATTAAAGTTAAACAGTGAGCAAGATAAACAAACATGTCTAGGACAAGTTGCCAGAGCAAGAAGTGTCTAATTGAGGCCGACATGTGTAGTTAAACAGGCAATTAATATACAGGCTTTTCATGTTCAAGTAACTCAGGGTTGTCTAGCTAGGTATGCAGAGTGAGGCTGTCTCATGTGGTACTATGTGAACAGACTAGTTGAGATAGCATTAAAGTGATAAGGTGATAACATCATAAGAGGAGAACAACAATATATACGCTCAAACTATGTCGCTGGTTGCCACGGCGAGGCAGTAGCTTTAAGAGGTATGTCTTAAGTAGGGACTGGCTTCGTATTATGGTAGCGGTAATGGTAGCACAGTAAGAACTCAGTATATAATAGCTAACACAGTAAGTCTGGAGTGTATAACAAGAGGCATGACAATACGTGGATAGCTGACAATATACTCTCCTAGCTGCCACTAAGTAGGAGCTATATCTGCTAAGTGGCGGGGGACAGGGCAGAATTAAGACGAGAAGGCCACATTCGATGTAGAGATCTGCTAGTGTGTATATAATAGCTGTGGTAAAACCTTACTATTGTGTAGTTGGACTTGTTAATCTGTTAGTGCGTCAGTAAAGATACATAACGAGAACAGTAGTGGAATAAAGGAATTAGTAACATCAGTGAGTGATTAAGTAAATGTGAGACATCACTGATCGGCCTTTGAGTGCGTTCCCCTGGAAGGGATATGATATGTGTCTCTTACGGCCGGGTCAGTGTACCATGGTGAGTGTCTCGCTTTAAAGTCCATAGTTCAGTAGGTCCAACTGTGTTTGCTGTGCCGCGGGCTTGATTATTGGCTGTGGGCCGCAGTCTGCTGGAATCCGGATCACCTCACCCGATGCCCGTTCTGGCGGTTCTGCATGCGTGACCGAGTAGGCGTGAGTCGCACTGGTTCCCTCTGGGAAGGGTTGCCGACAGCGTCTGCAGGTGGGTCAGCGAGGAGTGGAGGTGGTTGATGCAGGGGGCTTCACCCTTCTTCCGGGCATAGTGTGGGGTTGGCACCTTGGAACCACAGACACGGTTGCCTCTCGGGGCCGGGTCTTTCCCATGGTGGGCGCTGTGGAGGGTCCTGGTGGTCATCCGCCGCCTGCGGCGGGCGGCCCTCCGGCGGTGTGGTCGGTGTATGGGAGGGAGTCTCCCGACATTCCCCTGCCCGGACTGGTGTACCGCCCGTCGGTGCGTGGCGGTTGTTCCTGGGGTCTGCCTTCTCTGCTTCGCAGTTTGGGGCTGCCTCACCTCTTCCATGCGTTTAAAGTTGTGGTGTGCCATCCGCTCATTTAACATCTTCCAGAACCGGTTAAACAGTGTGTCTAGCCGCTCGTGTAGAGGCTGGGTGGAGGCTTGTTCATTGGTTGGGCCTGATGTCGCCATTTTAGGTGCAGTCATTTGGTTTCTCGTTTCGCATTCTCTGTTGTTCTCACTCCTTATATTTAATTCAAGCTTCGGGTACATGCTTGTGTGGACCAGGATAACCCCCACTGGTCCTGGGGGGGGGAGTTGAGAGGCCCGATGCTGCGGGTGCCGCTGGTTTTGGCGGGTCGGGAGAGCGGCCGTCTCTCCCATCCGCCATGCGTTGTAGGCCCCAGGTTCTCGGCCCGGATTAACAGCGTGTTCTCCGGCTTGAAAGGTGTCAATCTGTGCCCCGGTTTGCATAATGCCGGTTGCCGTAGTGGAGGGACCGGATCGGGTAAGGTATCCTCTGTTTTTCGCCGAAAATCGGGCCCAGACTCGGGAGCTCGCTGAAAGCGTGTCTGCTCAGCTCCCCGGTCAGGCCCCGCCCCTTTTTTTTTTTTTTTAAATGTACACTACTGTTACACCAGATATGAGTTGCACTGGTGTAACACTGTGCCCTGGCAGGCCCTGAAACGCACACGTGTGAAGGAAACTGACTGCTATTATATTACAGTCAAAAAATTTATTTTTTTTAAATGCCAGCTATTGTGACACCAAATATGAGTGGTGGCACTGGGCACAGTATATGCTGTGAGCCTGACACACACGCTGGCAGGCAGGCAACTGCAATTAGATGACACAGAAAAAAAAAATCAGACTGATGTTCTAGCCCTAAAAAGGGCTTTTTACGGGTGCTGTCCTTACAGCAGAGATCTGATGAGTCCTTCAGGACTGTAGTGGACGCTGAATACACTAGCCTAGCTATCGATTTCCCTATTAAATCAGCAGCAGCTACACTGTCCCTTTTCTCACTAAGAATGCAGCTTCCGAATGAATCTAAAATGGATGCTGTCCAGGAGGTGGGAGGGTCTGGGAGGGAGGGTCTGCTGCTGATTGGCTGGAATGTGTCTGCTGACTGTGAGGTACAGGGTCAAAGTTTACTCAATGATGACTAATAGGGGGCGGACCGAACATCGCATATGTTCGCCTGCTCTGGCGAACGCGAACAAGCTATTTTCGCCAGGAACTATTCGCCAGCGAACTATTCGGGACATCTCTATTTTTAAACCTTTGCCCCTCTAATTTAAGACTATATTCTCTGGTTGTTGTAGTTTTTCTTCTTTTAAATATAGTCTCCTCCTTTACAGTGTTGATTCTCTTTATGTATTTAAATGTTTCTATCATATCCCCCCTGTCTCTTCTTTCCTCCAAGCTATACATGTTAAGATCCTTTAACCTTTCCTTGTAAGTTTTATCCTGCAATCCATGAACCAGTTTAGTAGCCCTTCTCTGAACTCTCTCTAAAGTATCAATATTCTTCTGAAGATACAGTCTCCAGTACTGCGTACAATACTCCAAGTGAGTTCTCACCAGTGTTCTGTACAATGGCATGAGCACTTCCCTCTTTCTACTGCTAATACCTCTCTCTATACAACCAAGCATTCTGCTAGCATTTCCAGCTGCTCTATTACCTTTACGTCATCTGAAAGAGAGTTTCTGATTTCTGTAAAAGGGCCAATATGTGAGTTTAGCGAAACCACAACTTGTACACTTTTCCTTCCCCCAGAATTTGTCCATTTGCACCGTGGACAGATCCAACATTCTTTCTGACTAGTGGTGGAACCAAGAGATGCCTGATTTTGGGAAATCGTCTGGTCTTTAGAGACCCTGCCTTACCCGGGTAAGGGGATAGGTTTACGAGATTTTTCCCAGGATCTTGCCTGCTCTGGGACCCTAGAGGTCCAAAACATTAATAATATCGTATACATTTTCTGTTGGTTTCTCTACAAACACAATTAGTTAATTCAACTGCAATATCATTCCATTTTTGGGCGACTTCTACTAAGTCATTATCTTCTAACCATCCTCTGTAATTTGACATAAATTCCCTCCATATATGTGGGTCTAGAGTGCCAGCCCTCCCAAGAATCCATCCACTATTCTGTCAGCAACATGCCAGATCCAAGCACCCTGGAGACCGCAAACTTCCCATTTGAGATTATCAGAGAGACATATTAGCATATCTACTCTCTTTATAATAGAGTCCTTGCCACGGCTCTCGGCACCCGATCGGTGCAACTGCGCTGTCAAACTGAGCTTACCTGCTCACCAGCAAGCCGGGAGCCGTCCCGTTGAGGCATCCATCCCCTTGGCGGAAAAATAAAATGGCGCCGACCACGCGGTCACGGTTATTTATAGCACTGCCCCCCAGGGTCACGTGAATGTGATGTGTCGACATACATGCACGTTCTGGGTCAGAGGTCACGCTCTGACCAATCACAGCAAAAGAAGGGATATTTAAATCCCTGAAGTTCCCTGGTTCATTGCCCTGTAGTGGTTTAAGTTCCTGGTTCCCGAGAGTGCATTTTCTTGTCTTATTATTGATATTCCCAGTATTTTGACCTTGGCTTTTCCTGACTATTGTTTTCTGGTTTCCCTGACTTGGCTTGTTAAACGATATTGTGTATTTCTGGCTTCCTTGACATTGGCTTTCTCTTGACCATTCTCTGTCTTTAACGTATTAGTCCAGACATTCTAAGGACCGGTTTACGTTCTATCCTTTTCTGTTCTGTCTATGTAGATGTTACATAGTTCTGCATGTTGGACCACACTAGCTGCCGTAACAGTCCTTTACCCCCACAACCTGTCTAGACTTTCTTACATTCCCAATCCCACCCATAGAGGGGCTGTTCCCTTGGGCATTAGCTACTCCTGAGCTGAGGCTCCCAACCTATTCACCAACATTGGCAAATATATTAGGTTGCACAGAGTCTAGCTAAACTAGACTAGCTAAAGTACTTGCTAAACCTTTCCTCTACCCTCCCCCCGCTACCACATGATACTGTTATCCAGTAACATGCCCGTCTTATCTTCTCCCACTCTACTACCTGCCCCCACTAAACTCTGCTCAGTGAGCAGCAGACCACTCTCAAGATTTTCAATGTGTTTCAATTTTGCAATTTTCTTCTCTGCATCTCCAATACGAGCATCCAGAGAAGCCACTCGCTCACACTGAAACCAAGGTATGGACTCTGGATGGATTCATCCAGGCATGCATACATGTAGCATGATGTACACGTAGTCAAACCTTCAATCCTGCTAACACTGATTTTACCAGTTACAAAAAACAACAAGTACAGAACAGTAATCACTGTGTTGATTTAAAGATTGGTGTCTTGGGGAAGTAGCGCGAAGAATATCAGAAACTATGTTTGCAAACATATTACCAAAACAACATCCCACCAGTTAATTTCAGTCAAGAAACTGATCATTGAATTAACTGAATTAAATGACTATTGAAAACATTAGAAGTACCTTTCATGGAGGTGAACATGCTCTAAGAATCTGAAAATGAGTAAGTCTTGGTACGTATGTTTTCACACATGGTTGTCTGACAATATCCACCAGTTATTGTCAGGGCTGGACTGACCAAAGCCATAGAGTAGGTAGCTGTACCATTTACCAGTAATGCCGAGAGCATGGCACAGACCAACTTGCATCATGTTACAGTATATGATCGAGGAGAGTTTGGCTAGTGCACCATGAAGCCATGGTTCAGCATAGTCACCAGGGCTTTCATTGCTTTAGATGAGAACCATTGAATAGTCAAACATCTTATTACCACCACTGGTGCAAGTTAAGTGGTCCTTTCACATTTTTGTTAACAAAAGACACATGGTGCTCTTTAATAGGTATCATTGTACAAAAAAAAAGACCATTATCTTCCACAGTGTCTTCTTTGGGAAATATATTTCCTGCCGATGCCGTGACCACATGGTTTTCAGATTTATGTATAATACAGAGGGTCAGATACACGATGGTAGAATCTGTTCTTATTCCAAGACAAGGCATTATGTACCGTTAAGAGGAATAGAGCAGAACTGCATGTTGGCAGGACCTATTCTTTCTAATTTGAAAAAATATCCATACTATTGAACCCAAACAAGTGAAGATAATATTCATTTACACTTGGTCTCACAGGCATACTGTGTAGAACTGATAATGTAAGGCCAGACTGTGTTCAATATTAAACACATTTTAACTCAATTAACAGAATCATTTTAAGAAAGCTAAACCCTTAGTAATCAGCCAACCTAAATACTATTTTGCCACTTGTGAATAAAGTGTTGAAAAAGAAAATTGAGTTAGCCATTTCACTGCATAACTAGGGTTAATATTTAACACAGCTGGTCACCTCTAATCCTACACCTGTAGTGTAACTCCCATCAGGACCAGCCAGGTAGCATGCTATGACTAAGCAAGCCTTTAAGTCCAGGTTTTTAAGAGGCACCCAGGAACAATTCCTTTTTATTTGGCATTCAGTTTGTCCTTGATCCAAATCCTTAGTGAAAAGGAAATGTGTGATCCAACGGCCCATAAACAGAATTTGTGATTAATTACCCTTTTAGAATCTCAAGAATTTGGCATGTTTGTACTTTTTTCACATAACTTGGTGGGTTATGTGTTACAGCTGGTATTTTTTTGGAAATTGGGTATAAACAGTAACTTCCTGTCTATATTGCTACTGCTGTGAGTACACTAACCCTAAAAATGGAAATTACTGCCAACAATAAAAAACAAATTCATTCTCAAAGCAATACCCCAGCTAGTGTCGCAGGGTAAAAAAGATCATTTAAATAGAAACAATGGATTATACTGTTCGATTTAGGAACTAATGTTGTTTTCTGTTTCAGAATGTGAACATTGTGATAAGTGCAATCCAAGCCCAATGCGGTTTAAGAAGAATAAACATTGCTGGAAACATTGTGCCATGAATGAAGTCATCTTTGGCTGTGCTGTGTATGCTAATTGGCTGATGGTTTTCAGTGGTAGATCCTTGGTTGAAATGTTTGATTCGTGGTGTTATGGAGAGCAGGTGGGGAACATGAAGAATCTACTCCAATATGAAGTGAAACCCAGGAATGCAACCAGTTAGGAACATCTAGTGGTCGAATGTTCTGGATACATTTGTCATACTGGTTGGTTTCTACTTTAATGATCTGCTTCTTATAATAGCTGATGGTTCTCTAGAATGATTGACTAGGTATTCACTTAGGGAAAAAACTTGTTGGCCCTTTTTGAAGCCAATCATTTTTTCCCATTTTGTAGCACAACGGAAAAGTGCTCCAAAATTATTTTTTTACATTCTTTTGGCTCAACAGCAGAAAACAAGATTTGTAAAATCCGGATGCGTATATTACAATCCAGTAACAATAACCAATAGATGCCATTTTATGACTTTCAGACACTATCATGTAACAGGTGGAAAAGCAATCACAATCCACGTTTAATCATTACTTTATTGCCAGTAACATTGTTGTCTTAAAACTGGCCTTTCCCATGACTTACAAAATAAAAAACAGATCTGATGATTTAGCAAGTTTTTTAACTTCATCATAGGCTGAGGGTTATTTACAGCAAAATGCATTGATGATGCTAACAAGTGACAGGTGTGTCATTAACCTGTGATTAGTGATGTCGCGAACATAAAATTTTCCGTTCGAGAACAGCGAAAGTGAATTTCCGCAAATGTTCGCGAACGGGCGAACCGGGAGAACCGCCATAGACTTCAAATGGCAGGCGAATTTTAAAACCCACAGGGACTCTTTCTGGCCACAATAGTGATGGAAAAGTTGTTTCAAGGGGACTAACACCTGGACTGTGGCATGCCGGAGGGGGATCCATGGCAAAATTCCCATGGAAAATTACACAGTTGATGCAGAGTCTGGTTTTAATCCATAAAGGGCATAAATCACCTAAATTGTTTGGAATAAAGTGCTTTAAAACATCAGGTATGATGTTGTATCGATCAGGTAGTGTAAGGGTTACGCCCGCTTCACAGTGACAGACCAAACTCCCCGTTTAACGCACCGCAAACAACCGCAAACAGTCCATTTGCACAACCGCAAACTCCCCATTTGCACAAGGTTGGATACCAAGCTAGCCATGTCCCGTTCCTTGTCCTCACTGATGTCATTGAAGGTCTCTTCCTCCACCCAGCCACGTACAACACCAAGGGTCCCCGAAAGGTGACAACAAGCCCCCTGGGACGGCTGCTGTGTTTGGTCTTCCACCTCCTCAAAGCCACCTTCCTCCTCTGACTCCTCTTCTTCAGACTCCTCTCTCTGCGTTGCCTCTCTCTGCGTTATTATAAGGTGTGTTAAGTAGTACTATTCTTATCAGTTTAATCCCTGTTACGTCCCCTATCAGGGGACGTGTATATGGCATCGATTTTAGGAACCGGGAGATGGAAAAAGATGCTTGGTCGGTCCTCCTACTTCAAATTTGGGGCACTGCGCATGCAATCTAATGTGCCACCAGATAGGAGTGGTGTGTTAAGCAGTCCAATTCTTATCAGTTTAATCCCTGTTACATCCCCCTCATCAGGCCTTTTTTAGTCGAATGTATCGCCCACTGTCAGTCCCTTCGGGATCCATCCCTCATTCATCTTAATAAAGGTGAGGTAATCTAGACTTTTTTGACCTAGGCGACTTCTCTTCTCAGTGACAATACATCCTGCTGCACTGAAGGTCCTTTCTGAAGGGACACTTGAAGCGGGGCAGGCCAGAAGTTCTATCGCAAATTGGGATAGCTCAGGCCACAGGTCAAGCCTGCACACCCAGTAGTCAAGGGGTTCATCGCTCCTCAGAGTGTCGATATCTGCAGTTAAGGCGAGGTAGTCTGCTACCTGTCGGTCGAGTCGTTCTCCGAGGGTTTACCCCGAAGGGCTGTGGCGATGCGTAGGACTTAAAAGCTCCGCATGTCCTCCATCAACAACACGTCTGTAAAGCATCCTACTTGCCGGCGTGGTCGTGGGAGGAGGAGGATTACTTTCACCTCTTCCCCTGTTAGATTCCCGTTGTGCTGTGACATCACCCTTATACGCTGTGTAAAGCATACTTTTTAATTTATTTTGGAACTGCTGCATCCTTTCTGACTTACGGTAATTTCGGTAACATTTCAGGCACTTTCTGCTTATACCGGGGGTCTAGTAGCGTGGACACCCAGTACAGGTCGTTCTCCTTCAGACTTTTTATACGAGGGTCCCTCAACAGCCACGACAGCATGAAAGACCCCATTTTCACAAGGTTGGATGCCGAGCTACTCATGTCCCGTTCCACGTCCTCAGTGATCTCACTGAAGGTATGTTCTTCCCCCCAGCCACGTACAACACCACGGGTACCAGATAGTTGACAACGAGCACCCTGGGATGCCTGTTGTGGTTGGTCTTCCTCCTCCTCCTCAAAGCCACATTCCTCCTCTGAATCCTCTTCCTCACAATCCTCTTCCAGCGTTGCCGCAGGTCCAGCAAGCGATGCTGATAAGGCTGTTTCTGGTGGTGATGGTGACCACAGCTCTTCCTCTTCACGCTCATCTACGGCCTGATCCAGCACTCTTCTCAGGGCACGTTCCAGGAAGAAAACAAATGGGATGATGTCACTGATGGTGCCTTCGGTGCGACTGACTAGGTTTGTCACCTCGTCAAAACGACGCATGAGCCTACAGGCATTGCGCATGAGCGTCCAGTAACGTGGCAAAAAAATCCCAGCTCCGCAGAGGCTGTCCTAGCACCCCGGTCATACAAATAGTCGTTAGCGGCTTTTTCTTGTTGGAGCAGGCGGTCGAACATTAGGAGTGTTGAATTCCAACGTGTCGGGCTGTCGCAAATCAAGCGCCTCACTGGCATGTTTTTTCGCCGCTGGATATCTGCAAAGTGCACCATGGCCATGTAGGAATGCTTGAAATGGCCTCACACCTTCCTGGCCTGCTTCAGGACGTCCTGTAAGCCTGGGTACTTATGCACAAAGCGTTGTACGATCAGCGTTGCACGGCACATGTGTCAACTTGCCCAAATTCAATGCCGCCAACAAATTTCTTCCATTGTCACAAACCACTTTGCCGATCTCCAGTTGGTGCGGAGTCAGCCACTGATCCACCTGTGCGTTCAGGGCGGACAGGAGTGCTGGTCCGGTGTGACTCTGCTTTCAGGCAAGTCAACCCCAAGACGGCATGACACTGCCGTATCCGGGATGTGGAATAGTACCTGGGGAGCTGGGGGGGTGCCGTTGATGTGGAGCAAGACACAGCAGCAGAAAAGGACTCAGCCGAGGAGGTTATGGAAGAGGATGGAGTAGGAGGAGTAGAGGAGGTGGCAGCAGGCCTGCCTGCAAGTCGTGGCGGTGTCACCAACTCCTCTGCAGAGCCACACATTCCATGCTTGGCAGCCGTCAGCAGGTTTACCTGCCCTGACCATGCTTTGCAGACCAGGTATCAGTAGTCAGATGGACCCTTGCCCCAACACTGTGTGCCAGACATGCCATTACTTCCTTTTGCACAATCGAGTACAGGTTGGGGATTGCCTTTTGTGCAAAGACATTTCGGCCGGGTACCTTCCACTGCGGTGTTCCAATAGCTACAAATTTTTGGAATGCCTCAGACTCCACCAGCTTGTATAGTAAAAGCTGGCGGGCTAAGAGTTCAGACAAGCCAGCTGTCAGATGCCGGGCAAGGGGGTGACTTTGTGACATGTTCTTGACAGACACCTGACTGTGGGCAGATGAGCAGGAACTGCTCAAGGCGAGAGACGGAGTGGCGGATAGTTGAGAGGGGGCAAGGAGGACAGCAGTGGTTGACGTGGCTGAAGATGCTGGACCAGGAGGAGGATGGCGGCTTTGAGTTTGTGTGCTGCTTGTACTCATGTGTTGATCCCATAGGTGTTTGTGATGTGCGATCATGTGCCTTCGCAAAGCAGTTGTACCTAGGTGGGTGTTGGACTTCCCACGACTCAGTTTCTTTTGGCACAGGTTGCAAATGGCATCGCTGTTGTCAGAGGCAGACACACACAAAAAATGCCACACTGCTGAGCTCTGCAATGACGGCATTCTGGTGGTGGCAACAGCATGCGTTGATTGGCGTGCTGTCTGGCTGACCCCGCGTGCCGATGCATGCTGTCTGACTGTGCCACTAGCTCCTTGCGACGACCTCCCCCTGCTTCCAACTCGTCTCCTCCTCCTCTCTGTCTCCCCATCTGAACTTTCCCCCTGTTCTTCTTCTTCTCTTCTAGCAGGCACCCAGGTGACATCCACAGATGCATCGTCATCATCAACCTCTTCACTTGTATCTGACAACTCAGCAAAGGAAGCAGCAGCGGGTACAACATCAACATCATCACACCGTACGTCCATGTGTGTAATGCTGCCTGACTGAGAAATATCCCTGTTATCTACATCCTCTGGCAATAATGGTTGCGCATCACTCATTTCTTCCAACTGATGTGTAAATAACTCCTCTGACAGATCAAGTGAAGCGGCTGTGGTGCTAGTGTTGGTGGTGGCGGCAGGCGGGCGAGTGGTAACTTGAGAGGTGCCCGAAGCTAAGCTGGAGGAGGATGGTGCGTCAAGGTTCCGAGCGGAAGCTGTAGAAGATTGGGTGTCCTGTGTTAGCCAGTCAACTATGTCCTCAGAACTTTTCGAGTTCAGTGTACGTGGCCTCTGAAAACTGGGTATTATTCTAGGGCCAAAGGGAATCACAGCACCACGACCACGACTGCCCCTTTCGGGTGGACTGCCTCTGCCTGTCATTTTTTTTCGATTAGTGGTACTATGCGTGCAAGCTACTGTGACAACAGATATGAGTGGCACTGTGCACTGGCAGAAGTTGGCAGAGTAGACGCTGTAGGCCTGACACACACGCTTGCAGACAACTAACTGCTATTCAATTTATTACAGTCAATTATTTTTTTTTTAAATATACACTACTGTTACACCAGATATGAGTTGCACTGGTGTGACACTGTGTCCTGGCAGGCCCTGAAACGCACACGTGTGAAGGAAACTGACTGCTATTATTTCACAGTCAAATTTCTATTTTCTTTTAATGTACACTACTGTTACACCAGATATGAGTTGCACTGGTATGACACTGTGCCCTGGCAGGCCCTGAAACGCACACGTGTGAAGGAAACTGACTGCTATTATATCACAGTCAAAAAAGTTTTGTTTTTTTTAAATGCAAGCTATTGTGACACCAGATATGAGTGGTGGCACTGGGCAAGTGGGCACAGTATACGATGTTAGCCTGACACACACACTGGCAGGCAGTCAACTGCAATTAGATTACACAGAAAAAAAAAAAGCAGACTGATGTTCTAGCCCTAAAAAGGGCTTTTTGGGGTGCTGTCCTTACAGCAGAGATCAGATGAGTCCTTCAGGACTGTAGTGGACACTGAATACACTAGCCTAGCTATCGATTTCCCTATTAAACAGCAGCAGCTACACTGTCCCTCCTCTCACTAAGAATGCAGCTTCCGGGGGCGGGGCCTAGCTGTCATGGAGGAAAGACGCACTTCGTGTGAGCTCCCTCAATATCTCACTTTAAGCAGCTATCAACAAGCGAATTTCACCCCCAGAAGGGGATGACACAGCAATGTTGCTCCTACCTGACCGACCCGACATGCTTAATAGCGGTCAGCAACACGACAGAGTCTTACTTACCTCTGCGTGGCAAGTGTGGCCTTGTGCTCACCGGGCGAGAGAGGCGGCCGATCTCCCGATCCTGGGATGCCCAGGAGCAGTTACTTCCCGGCAGTAGCTCCATTACCTCCCCCCCCCCCCCCCCCTCGGACCAATCAGGGTTATCCCGGTCCACCCCTGAGAGGCTGTCTGGAGCTAATGGACGCACAATGCACAGCCGCCCAGGCTGACATACTCATCTGCGACTCTCCCAATACGGCGGCAGCCACGTGTCCTCCTGGTACCAGCAAAGCATGGCAGGATATTGAGTCTAAGCTGGACAGACTCTTTCAATTCAATCAATTTTGGAAGCAAATAACAAGCAGGAAGCACCAACAAGCTCCACCATAGCCCCAACAAGCTCCACCACAGCTAAACGAAGTAGTCCCCATTAAAATCCACCAACGTAAAAGGCATCCAGGACTGGACCGGAGGCACAAACAGAAATGCAGAGCCTTCCCCACGTCAAGCACTCGCCTCCACCTTAAGCCACCACAATCCTGCACCGGACATGAAGCACCACCGGGACAGATCCGACCACCCGACAAAACAAGCTTTCACCACCTCAAGCCGCGAACCCGGCACTCAGCCAGAGACTTGCCTTTGTTGTTCCAGGTATCAGGGACTCCCAGGGTCTGCAGCTGGCGCCCAGAAGGGATCGGATGAGCACAAGCAGTAAACAGCAGCCTGCCACGCATGTCCCACTATAGCCGATCCTCCACACCATGCCTTTGATCACATGAACTGCTCTCTGCACATTAACTAATCGTAAAGTAGCAAGCGTTTAAACATGTCATTATTTCACCTCCTAAAGAGTTTATTGTCGTAGTTCCTTACATGCCTTTACCTTAACCGTTCATGTATTATGTTATTCACTAGTCTCATCTCATGGGGCGACTCACACTTGATTTATAACTAGTGGTGGAGCTGCTGATATAAATACACAGTTGATAATGTGCAAGCTACACCCTAAACATGACAGCCATCTTTCACAACAATGTACTGCTATATACTCATACCCTCAGTGCAACCAACTTTTTTTTTGTGAGGGGGGCAGTGTGTGTGGTTGTGAGGGCTGCAGTGTGAGTGATTGTGAGGGGTGCAGTGTGTGTAATTGTGAGGGGTTCAGTGTGTGGTTGTGAGGGGTGGAGTGTGTGTGATTGTGAGGGGGTCTAGTGTGTGGTTGAGAGGGGTGCAGTGTGTGTAGTATAAGAGAGACTTTGAAGTTTAGGATTGAGGCTGAGTGTTGCAGTGTCTGAGAGGGGAGCATTTTTTTAATTTTATTATATATATTTTTTTATATTTTAATTTAATCATTTTTAGTGTTTTCCCCCTCCCTGTTTCTTTCCTGCTTCCAGGGAAGTGGGTAGCTTTTTTTCTGTTGGTCCGGTGGCATTGTATACCCTGGTGGTTCCGTGGCGCTCTAGGTAGGGGGAATTAATCTTCACTTCTGCGGCTCCGCCGGGTGAATGCCCTTCCTGCGAGTGCAGGCACCATGTGGAATTGAGCGTTGCCATGGTAACCACGGAAACGTTCTGAAAGGGACTCGACGGCAGATGTAGAAGAGAAGGCTGAGAGCCTCCTTCCACCCTTCTTGCTGCACAGCTCTGCAAAGACCCTCACTGGGTCTATGTGTATGTAAGGGGCCTGAGCTCACTGGGTCCCTTACAAGTGAAATCGTTTGGCAGCATATTTTTTCGGTGGGGGGGTAGTTGGGTGGCACCATAGATTCGCCATAACTGCTCTAGAGCCATTTCTGTGGCACAGACCAAGTAAAGTTGGACATGTGATGTGGAAGTCCCATAGGTAAGCATTGATTCGATGCTTTCCTTTTGGAATGACTGCGCGCACAGCATACCCGTGCATGCGCATTAGGTCCCAGTGCTCCTCTATGACATGCATTAGATCAGTCCATCATGGAGGAGGTCCGCTATAGTGTTCCTTTAAAGGTAACTAGTTAGCGAAGGCAGACCAGCGGTCTGTAAGGTCAGAGTTCTCTACTAGAGGTGCTAATGGCTGCAACAATGCCAGAGCAAACTTGTGGCCATGTGAGGTACTGCACTAGAGTGCATAGGCCTGGAAATCTGAGGAATTCTCTGTACCACATTAAAACCTTGTGAAGAAACATGTCCTCATGGAAGCTAAATTCTTCTTTGCCAATTGTTGCCTCACTGTCATAATATATGAAAGGGAATCCAAACACACAGACCCTAAATCTACAACAGAAGGTACTTTAATTTATATTACCAGACCATAGAATGGCCAGGTTTAAGGTAAGAATCAGAGAGATAAATAAGGTCAATTGCAGAAGAAATTAGAGTAAACGTTAGATAAGCCGAATTTCAGGAATATAGACAAAGAATAAACGATAATCATGTCAAGGTAATTAACAGGAAATCAGAAGTACTTACAAAGGTTCCATTGGGCTAAACAAGAACCACAACAAGGTGATTAGAACAAGAGAGGCCAGGATTTAAATACCCATGGTTCTGTCAGTCATAGAAGAGCGCTAGAAGACATGGGGCCCGTGGATTGCTGATTGCTGGATTGCTGATGTTGTGTCATTCACTATTTCATTTCACTTTTTCATCTTCTCCTCGCAGTCTCCACCCCCAGCAACACATATGATCATCAAAAAAAGTCATCTTGAACTTTCCAAGAACCTTTGCTGTTATAAGGACTTCAGTTGTGTCCTAAACGGCTAATACTGCTTGATGGGATCCGTGAAAGATAGATGGCAGATTTACAAAACTGTCATTTCTTTTAATAAAAAAATAAATAAATGACTGTTATGATGCCTTAATCAAACTAAACAATAAAAAAGATAAAAGGAAAAAAAACACCACATAAAAGCAAATGAAACATGCAAATGGTTTGTGAAATTGTAAGCAATGTTATGGGATGTAAATACTGAGTTATCAATCTGCTGGCTTTGAATTCTAATTGTGTTTAATGCTGTTTCTTAGAAGTTTCAGTTTCTGGATTTTCGATTTTTTCATTAAAGGGAACTTCACTTACTTAGAGATCTTAGGGCTTGATTTTCTTAAGAAACAACAGGAGAAATTAGTTAATAAATACACTTTAATATAAGTAACACATTTTGGAACCAAAACCAAAGGTATATTGTAAGGATGACACCACATTAAGCATATTTATTTTGGGGGGTGTTTTCTCACAACTATTAGGAAATAGATATTTATGTAAAAAGAATAAAACACTTTAACCTTGCCTTCAATCATGTTACGGTACATTTCTCACCATGTCCCTTTGTATTAACATAACTTCTTCTAAGGGGGTAATTTCCTCTTAGCTCAGTTGTTTTCAGTGACCTGAATAAAATGAGGTCACGTAAGGAGTTTGACGAACCAATCTGAGCTTCTAAAATCAATAATGGTCACCTCGTTTTCCTGCAAAGGTCATAAACTCACAAAATGTTTTTAAGGAATAGGTTATTAGGCTAGAACTTTCAGAGAACATTGAACATTCACTGTTACTCGCTAAAAACCCTCATATTATCGCGGTCAATAAAATGCAAAGCAGGATATCCACAGTGTTAAGTTTTGAGATGTTTTTTGTGAAATAATTTAGATAGTGTCTTTGGGTATAGTGGTTGTGTTCCACTTGGTTTTTATAGTTAGAATAGGTGGTGTGATGTGTGTCTGTGTCTGAGATGTGTCTGTGTCTTATTTGTTTAGGTGATAGGATCTGATTTGGCTGCTTGAATAATCTTGTTTGTCAGTGATATATTTTTTTACTTTGACCAAACCTGCATATTTCCACCTACATTTTGGTCACCTGTGACGTACAATCACTGTACACAATCTTCCCGCATGACCAAGGCTGAGCAGCATTCAATTTTTTTTTAAACTATAAACAGAATCCCCACAGAACAAATTGATGTTATTATTTAAAGAATTTGCATTATTTTAACTAATAACTATTTTTAGTTTTTAGATTCTTTTTTTTTAATACAAAAACAAGGAACAACCATGGGAATCATGTTTGCCCCCAGCTATGCTAACCTCTTTATGGCAGAATGGGAGTCAACAGCCATTTGGGGAGGCCACGAGTGGCGAGCAAACCTGATGACCTATTTTAGATACATCGATGATTTATTTTTTATATGTGTCAGAAGACTCTCTAAAACTGTTTTTAAATTATTTTACCAATAACAATGGTATAACTCTAACCTCGGAATATAGCAGAAACTCCATTACCTTTTTAGATCTACAAATTTTCATTCACAATGACAAAATCAATACATATTTTTTTTTTTTTTTTTTAAAGTATGCTCGAATAATGCAATAGACAAACCCAGTTACCATTACAAACCCTGGCTTCAAGGAATTTCAAAACGTCAGTTTTTGCGAATTTTAGAGAGTAATGATTAACCTTTTTTCATTGCCAATCATTTTCTATTTTAACAACAATAGTTATGATGTGAAAAGAATCATTAATAGACACTGGCATATCAAAACAGGATGAATTTTTAAAAGGAATTATCCCTGATAGACCTAATGTGGTATTCAGAGGTGCACTTAGTTTTAAATCTATTTTAAATAAAAATTACACCAGGGAGTATCCAGTGAATAATCCATCGTTCTTATCAAAACCTAAAGAATGTTTAAATGCAACAAATGTACTGTCTGTAAAAATACAGACTGCATCATAAAATCAAAAACTATGCACTTTATGTCCAATAATACTGAGAAACTCTACACAATAAAATATTTATCAGTTGTACCACAAAAGAACATCATATACTTATTGGAGTGCCCCTATGGCCTCCAATATGTAGATATGACCACAAGATGTTTAAAGATAAGATTAGCTGAACAGTGTTGAAATATCACAAGGGGATATGAAAAACATTTTATTATACACAACAGAAATCCACAACTTTTAAAATGCATAAGCATCCAAAAATGCAATATCCCTTGGAGGGGTGGCGATATCAAAATAATTTTTAGGGAGCAAAGAAATGGAATGGGCATTCAATTTAAAGCCCCAGAAGGTCTCAATGATCTTTTTAACTTTTTATAATTTCTTAAAAAAAATGTATTTTTTTGTTTTTTTTAAATATTTTTGTATTATTTTTAAATTTTTATTATTTTTGTTATATATATAACTTTTTCTCAGCTTTGTTTATCTCTCTTTATAACCCTATATTCCCATATCTAACCTATCGTTATATGTATTTATTAAGATAATAGAAAGAAAAGAATATGGAAGAATGCAAGTAAGAAAGAAAAATAATTTGAATAAATGTATAAACTTACTATTTGATTATCTATTAATATTAATTTTAATATGTATAATTACTTTTATTTTTACTTTTTATTTTGTATTACCATTATATTTGTTTTTTACTCGATTCATTTTTTACTCATCAATTTATCTATTTTTATCAATTTTTACCTGCAAAATAATTTTTACCTCTATATTTTGTATTACCACTATTTTTGATTTTTTGATTTATTCTATTAGTTATCACTTTTATTTGTTATTATTATTTATTCAATATATATTATTTTTTAGTATTACTGCTATTGCCATCTTTATCGTCATTTCTATTCCTATTTTCATTTTTATTATTATATTTGCTTGTTTTCCATATATCTTTATCATTTGTATCTTCTAATTTATACAAATTTTGTTTCCTATTTTCATTTTTTTTGCATTTATTATTTTAATTTTAGTTTTATTTTTATCTTTATTCATGTTTTTTTACCATTATACATATTTTTATAGTTTTTAGATTTAATTATGCTACCAATTCTATTTCTCCCATTGAATATCCATTATCCACTCCCTTCATTTTATTCTATGATTTCTTCCTATTTCTTTACCCTTTTGTACAGCTCATCATTACTCCCAGAGGGATATTTTCCTGTACCAATCCTGTCCCACACATCACTGAGGATAACTCCCCCATGGGAGACTTGCACAGGCGCTCCATGATCCCGTGGCGATATGACTGTTTCATACTGCCGGAGACACGGGCGCACTCTGCACATCTTACTAATTAAATCACTTTGGCCCTCCTCGCTTCCCTCCAGACGCATATTAATGCATGCGTACTATAGGATGTCAGTACAAATGCGTTAGTCTTCTCCTCCCAGGAACTATAGCGCAAGTCCTGTGACGTGGAAGTAGATTTGCGTGTCACGTGACTCTTTTCTTTTGTTTTTTTCCTTATGTTCAATACCTCTTTTTCATGTTTATATATAAGGAATACACCCCTTACATTAACTCTTGCTATACATATAATAGAATGATGTTTTTAACATTGTTATATCTATCTGTATAGTCCCATGGAGATGACATCATTTTGGCACCAAAATTAAAAAAATACTGGTCTGTTTATCCCTCTATAAACCTTTGTATGTCAGACTCACTATTTATTTCTAATTGATAAAGCCTTTGAGAGGTAAAACGCGTTGTAGGATGTTTTTTATTTGTTTTATTAATAAAGGATTACTGACTATTACAATACTACATTTGTGCCATACTCCTTTTTTTATTATCTATTTTCATATATTTATCAACTGCCTTACATCCGGACCATCGACTCCAGCAAGACTCTCACCAAGAATCCAGGGTGGATTCTTACAAGGAACCCCATGTAAGACATCTATCTCTATCAAGATTTGGCTATTCCCATACCAGTGATATTCGATTGCAATTTTATTTTAGTTGGACTTTTTATTGTGGAGTTTTTTTATATTTATTATTTTATATATTCCTTTTTAGTATATACTTTTTCAATTTATTTTATTCCATTACTGGTTCTGCCTTCATTTTAGTCTATTCTCTGTTTCCATTACTGTGTAGGGTTTACGAGGGAACACTATTCCCTTGGTGTGCTGCCTCTATTTATAACCCTTTGTGTTTTTTACTAGCGCTGATCCTCTGTTTTTTCCTATTTAACAAAATGGGATATACACATACTAGAATAGGATATACACATACCGGAATGGGATATACACGTACCAGAATGGGATATACACGTAGCAGAATGAGATATACATGTACCAGAATGGAATATACACATAACTCCATTAAGACCAAACACCGACCACCCCCTGGCTTGTTAAGTGCAAAGGAACAAATGAATGTAAATTGGTGTTTCCCAAATTCAGGAAGAGGTACAAGGTCGTCGAGCGTCTGGAACTCTTTTAGGATACAATACCTTGCGAACCTCGAGGTAAACTGTATCACTGCCTGCTCCACTCTCAGACAAGCTAGGAGAGCACTCTTCAGGTGAAAGACAGTGCCGCATGATTGGGGTTCTAGAGGGACTCCGCACACAGCAGATGACTCAGCTGAGTCAGACTCTCCAAGGAGAGATCAGGCAAGGGCGCACAAGCGCTCCCAGAAGGGTAAGGCCCTGGCAGAGCGTAGGGGAGGAGGACACCATACCCCCCCCATCCATGGCTGTCCTGTGTGGGGGGGGTGTGATGAGGGTTGGAGCGAAGACGACATGGACGGTCCCATGTGGCCCCATGATTCGGGGGAAGTTTCCACGCAAAGGGCGCCTGCTTCCCTATTGGACGACGATGTCTTCCTGGACAATATGGGTGAACCCCTGTTCGACCCACGATCCATCAGACACCCCAGATCCTCTGACAGACCAACTGGCAAAGTTCGTGCACTACTGGGACTGCACTACTCTGGATGGGAAGTGCGCAGGTGATTACGGGCGGAATGCCCCAGGCACATACTGCCTGATAAGGTCACACTGAACCCGGAATTTGACCCCATGGTCTCCACATACATGACACGTACCGGACGTGACCCTAAGAAAGGCATTGAGCGCAGCCTCCGACTGGCACAGGATAAACTGCTGGACACGCAGGGCCCTCTGGCCAGGATTCTCACATTTGCAGACAAGGCTTTTTCCGCCCACAGAGTTCCTGGGTTTTTGGCAGGGCTGGACGACAACGGGGTCGTGTTGCACCTTTCTGGCCATCTGGTCACCGAGGGTCCCAGGCACCATGCTTCTTCCCATCTTACCACTCACGGACCTTCAACACTCAAAGGTCGGACCGAGGTAGAGGGAGCCGGGCTCGTTGGCGAGCAAGTATACCTACAGGTGAGAACAGTTGCTACCAGTTCTCCTCCCACTTTGTTGCATGTGGGCAGATTGTTTCACTGCAGGGACAGGTGGCAGGAGGTATCCTCATATGCGTGGGTGCTTCAGACGGTTCGTGGCTATATCATAGATTTTCACTCCCCGCCAACACAGATTCACCCTACCCCGGTTTCCGTGTCTTCAAGGGTGCAACAATCCCTGATAGATGCAGAGATCCGAGCCCTTTTCAAAAAGGGCGCAGTCCAGTGAATGCCTTTGTAATTTACCATCATTTCAAGATGGAGGGCATCCATCTCCTATGGGACCTCCTCCATCCAGGGGATTGGTTCATGAGACTGGACCTGAAATCTCTCGGTGCCGGTGGACCCTTCATACCGACGGTTCCTCCATTTTCTCTGGAAAGGCAGACCTTGCCAATTTACCTGCCTCCCTTTTGGTCTCAGTTCGACTCCATTGTGTTTCACCAAACTGTTGAAATCAGTGATGGCACGCCTCTGCTCCGAGGGCGTTCATTGTATCATCTACCTGGATGACCTACTAATCTTTTACAATGAGCCCTCCAGGCTGAGGTATCAGACTCGCTCTGCGGTCTCCTTGTTCGATGCGCTAGGTTTCGTGGTCAACAGGAAAAAATCGTCCCTCACTCTGTTCCAGTTGATCAAATTCTTGGGCTTCGAGATAGATGCCAGGGAGTGCCTCCTACGCCTTCCCCAGTCCAAGATCTTGACCATTCGGAAATACATTTATGGAATGTGTAGCTGTGTTTTGATTGGTTGTTCTGCTTATGATCTGAGCAGCAGGGGCAGCAAAGAAAAAGGAGGGGCTTAGACTGGCAGGGCCTTTTACAGAATGTCTAGCTGTGTTTTGATTGGTTGTTCTGTTTATGATCTGTGCAATCGGGGCAGCAAAGAAAGAGGCGGAGCTTAGACTGGCAGGACCTTTTATGAAATGTCTAGCAGTTTTTTGATTGGTTGTTCTGTTTATGATCTGTGCTGCTGAAGTTTTCAGTAAAGATAGTTATGCAAAATATTTGCCTCCTGTTATTACTAAAATTAAGATTGTAGGTACACTACGTTGGCATAGTCTGTCTAGAATTATGATATAATGACAGTTTATTTGTAATGATGGACAGAATCAATGTAGACGTATATCTAGACAATATCAATGTGAATTAATACCATTATGTCCCTGCTTTAAAACATGTGCTTTACCCTTTAATTTATTTGTGACAATTGTTCAATATAAGGGAATTCTCATAGTCCTGATCTAGCCCTAAGGATTGAGCTCTTATCAGTTCTCCAAAAGACAGGAAAAATTAGATTGCAGTAAAAATGAACATGAAAAAATATTGTCAATAATTTTTTATTTAGGAGTAAGTGCATCAGATAACATTTGGACATCGGTTACAGAATCAAATAATGACATTAAATATCACATTGGTAGATACAGACAGACAACTATTGCACCTCAATGTTACATAACAGTGTAGTAAGTGTCACTGGAAGAGAGATCTAGCCATTTTTTATTTTTATAGGAAGAAATGGTTAGTGTTGACATTTGCCTCTGAAAAAGGAGCTTGTGTAACCGAAAAAAGGTAAACCTAGAACCAAAAATAAACTTATATGGAACATTTCCACAATTGTGAACATTTGTAAAACATTTCATTTACCAGGGCAGGATACCCCAAAAAAATGTTGTAACGTTCTGTGCTTGATGTTGCCTGCTAAATATGTTCTCTGATTTTGGAAAGGCAAGGTAAAGTAATCATTTAAATAACTCCACCTTTCTGGATTTTACTGCTATGCCATTGGCACAATATTGGCATAGCGGTAAAGATTGCATGGAAGTATGCCAAGAGAGGAAAGCGTCTGTCCCACCCCAAATTGCACAGCATGCACATGAAAAATTAGGATGACAGTTCGTTTATTCCAGGACACCGTGTTTGGATAAGCCCCGTGGAGTAGAATAAAGGCCAGTGTTTATCTTTCTTTGTAAATAAGCGCAGGCGATTACCAGTCCCTTTGCAAATGGGAATTTAAGATAAAATATGGATGAATCTAAAATAACTTAGAGCTTTAAGAAGATGTATTTTTTCTTGTAGTTGCTGTAACCATGTTGACTCCACTAGAATGACTTCATTGCACAGCTTGATGTCTGCGACAGTTGTTTGAACAATGTAATTCCGTGTAAGACGGTTTGTCATCGTGGTACCAGCAGTTGGCTCTCTGGAGTCTTTCCATCACCTCACCTAAAGTGTGAAAGGCAGCTGTATATTTGTGATCTCTGGCATGCCGAGCACTGGAGAGGAAACATTGTAAATTCTCTCTGGGCCCTTTAAACTAATCTACAAGCTGGGCTGGGTATGATGTAATTAGTTACATCATCTTCTGGATACATATAGAACCTATCAATGCAATGCTAGCATACAACAAATGACCGAGAGTTCTAGGCGTATTCTGCTCCACCTGAAATGTCTACATTGAAAACTCTTTATAAATAACATTCACTGATTACATTGTTTGTTCTCTGATTGGAGACATGAACACCAAATGCTTTTCTATAACAGGTCTTAAGGAATTTCAAGACATAAATCACAAGCCGCCATATGTTTTGCCAAATGTTGATTAAGATTATGTTTTGTGCTTATTTTTTGTAATGCTATTTAATGGCACAGATTGTTGATTCCTGAAATACTATGTTGCTAAGTTCTTCTCTTTATATCAATGAGAAGAAGAAGTTAACTTCCTAGAGATAAAGATCTTCCGCTATAATTTCGACTAGGTCGGTAGAGTAAGACGGAGAGTAGATCACAAGCTCCAGAAATGATCCTCTCATCAGGATGGACAAAAAATCATTTGCCGTCTGTATTACAACAATAATCAGCCAGGGCTCTGAGGGTTTAAGCTCTATAACTGCACCATAACCAGCCCCATCACAGGAAGATTCAATTCTATAACTGCACCATAACCAGCCCTATCACAGGAAGATTCAATTCTATAACTGCACCATAACCAGCCCAATCACAGGAAGATTCAATTCTATAACTGCACCATAACCAGCCCCATCACAGGAAGATTCAATTCTATAACTGCACCATAACCAGCCCTATCACATGAAGATTCAATTCTTTAACTGCACCATAACCAGCCCTATCACAGGAAGATTCAATTCTATAACTGCACCATAACCAGCCCCATCACAGGAAGATTCAATTCTATAACTGCACCATAACCAGCCCTATCACAGGAAGATTCAATTCTATAACTGCACCATAACCAGCCCTATCACGGGAAGATTCAATTCTATAACTGCACCATAACCAGCCCTATCACAGGAAGATTCAATTCTATAACTGCACCATAACCAGCCCCATCACAGGAAGATTCAATTCTATAACTGCACCATAACCAGCCCCATCACATGAAGATTCAATTCTATAACTGCACCATAACCAGCCCCATCACATGAAGATTCAATTCTATAACTGCACCATAACCAGCCCTATCACAGGAAGATTCAATTCTATAACTGCACCATAACCAGCCCCATCACAGGAAGATTCAATTCTATAACTGCACCATAACCAGCCCTATCACAGGAAGATTCAATTCTATAACTGCACCATAACCAGCCCTATCACGGGAAGATTCAATTCTATAACTGCACCATAACCAGCCCTATCACAGGAAGATTCAATTCTATAACTGCACCATAACCAGCCATATCACAGGAAGATTCAATTCTATAACTGCACCATAACCAGCCCCATCACAGGAAGATTCAATTCTATAACTGCACCATGACCAGCCCTATCACAGGAAGATTCAATTCTATAACTGCACCATAACCAGCCCTATCACAGGAAGATTCAATTCTATAACTGCACCATAACCAGCCCCATCACAGGAAGATTCAATTATATAACTGCACCATAACCAGCCCTATCACAGGAAGATTCAATTATATAACTGCACCATAACCAGCCCCATCACAGGAAGATTCAATTATATAACTGCACCATAACCAGCCCTATCACAGGAAGATTCAATTCTTTAACTGCACCATGACCAGCCCCATCACAGGAAGATTCAATTCTATAACTGCACCATGACCAGCCCCATCACAGGAAGATTCAATTCTATAACTGCACCATAACCAGCCCTATCACAGGAAGACTCAATTCTATAACTGCACCATAACCAGCCCTATCACAGGAAGATTCAATTCTATAACTGCACCATAACCAGCCCTATCACGGGAAGATTCAATTCTATAACTGCACCATAACCAGCCCTATCACAGGAAGATTCAATTCTATAACTGCACCATAACCAGCCATATCACAGGAAGATTCAATTCTATAACTGCTCCATAACCAGCCCCATCACAGGAAGATTCAATTCTATAACTGCACCATGACCAGCCCTATCACAGGAAGATTCAATTCTATAACTGCACCATAACCAGCCCTATCACAGGAAGATTCAATTCTATAACTGCACCATGACCAGCCCCATCACAGGAAGATTCAATTATATAACTGCACCATAACCAGCCCTATCACAGGAAGATTCAATTCTATAACTGCACCATAACCAGCCCCATCACAGGAAGATTCAATTATATAACTGCACCATAACCAGCCCTATCACAGGAAGATTCAATTCTATAACTGCACCATGACCAGCCCTATCACAGGAAGATTCAATTCTATAACTGCACCATAACCAGCCCTATCACAGGAAGATTCAATTCTATAACTGCACCATGACCAGCCCTATCACAGGAAGATTCAATTCTATAACTGCACCATAACCAGCCCTATCACAGGAAGATTCAATTCTATAACTGCACCATAACCAGCCCCATCACAGGAAGATTCAATTCTATAACTGCACCATAACCAGCCCTATCACAGGAAGATTCAATTCTATAACTGCACCATAACCAGCCCTATCACGGGAAGATTCAATTCTATAACTGCACCATAACCAGCCCTATCACAGGAAGATTCAATTCTATAACTGCACCATAACCAGCCATATCACAGGAAGATTCAATTCTATAACTGCACCATAACCAGCCCCATCACAGGAAGATTCAATTCTATAACTGCACCATGACCAGCCCTATCACAGGAAGATTCAATTCTATAACTGCACCATAACCAGCCCTATCACAGGAAGATTCAATTCTATAACTGCACCATAACCAGCCCCATCACAGGAAGATTCAATTATATAACTGCACCATAACCAGCCCTATCACAGGAAGATTCAATTATATAACTGCACCATAACCAGCCCCATCACAGGAAGATTCAATTATATAACTGCACCATAACCAGCCCTATCACAGGAAGATTCAATTCTTTAACTGCACCATGACCAGCCCCATCACAGGAAGATTCAATTCTATAACTGCACCATGACCAGCCCCATCACAGGAAGATTCAATTCTATAACTGCACCATAACCAGCCCTATCACAGGAAGACTCAATTCAATAACTGCACCATAACCAGCCCTATCACAGGAAGATTCAATTCTATAACTGCACCATAACCAGCCCTATCACGGGAAGATTCAATTCTATAACTGCACCATAACCAGCCCTATCACAGGAAGATTCAATTCTATAACTGCACCATAACCAGCCATATCACAGGAAGATTCAATTCTATAACTGCACCATAACCAGCCCCATCACAGGAAGATTCAATTCTATAACTGCACCATGACCAGCCCTATCACAGGAAGATTCAATTCTATAACTGCACCATAACCAGCCCTATCACAGGAAGATTCAATTCTATAACTGCACCATGACCAGCCCCATCACAGGAAGATTCAATTATATAACTGCACCATAACCAGCCCTATCACAGGAAGATTCAATTCTATAACTGCACCATAACCAGGCCCATCACAGGAAGATTCAATTATATAACTGCACCATAACCAGCCCTATCACAGGAAGATTCAATTCTATAACTGCACCATGACCAGCCCTATCACAGGAAGATTCAATTCTATAACTGCACCATAACCAGCCCTATCACAGGAAGATTCAATTCTATAACTGCACCATGACCAGCCCTATCACAGGAAGATTCAATTCTATAACTGCACCATAACCAGCCCTATCACAGGAAGATTCAATTCTATAACTGCACCATAACCAGCCCCATCACAGGAAGATTCAATTATATAACTGCACCATAACCAGCCCTATCACAGGAAGATTCAATTATATAACTGCACCATAACCAGCCCCATCACAGGAAGATTCAATTATATAACTGCACCATAACCAGCCCTATCACAGGAAGACTCAATTCTATAACTGCACCATAACCAGCCCTATCACAGGAAGATTCAATTCTATAACTGCACCATAACCAGCCCCATCACAGGAAGATTCAATTCTATAACTGCACCATAACCAGCCCCATCACATCAAGATTCAATTCTATAACTGCACCATAACCAGCCCTATGACAGGAAGATTCAATTCTATAACTGCACCATAACCAGCCCCATCACAGGAAGATTCAATTCTATAACTGCACCATAACCAGCCCCATCACAGGAAGATTCAATTCTATAACTGCACCATAACCAGCCCCATCACATCAAGATTCAATTCTATAACTGCACCATAACCAGCCCTATGACAGGAAGATTCAATTCTATAACTGCACCATAACCAGCCCCATCACAGGAAGATTCAATTCTATAACTGCACCATGACCATCCCCATCACAGGAAGATTCAATTCTATAACTGCACCATAACCAGCCCTATGACAGGAAGATTCAATTCTATAACTGCACCATAACCAGCCCCATCACAGGAAGATTCAATTCTATAACTGCACCATGACCATCCCCATCACAGGAAGATTCAATTCTATAACTGCACCATAACCAGCCCCATCACAGGAAGATTCAATTCTATAACTGCACCATAACCAGCCCTATCACAGGAAGATTCAATTCTATAACTGCACCATAACCAGCCCCATCACAGGAAGATTCAATTCTATAACTGCACCATAACCAGCCCCATCACATGAAGATTCAGTTCTATAACTGCACCATAACCAGCCCTATCACAGGAAGATTCAATTCTATAACTGCACCATAACCAGCCCTATCACAGGAAGATTCAATTCTATAACTGCACCATGACCAGCCCTATCACAGGAAGATTCAATTCTATAACTGCACCATGACCAGCCCCATCACAGGAAGATTCAATTCTATAACTGCACCATAACCAGCCCCATCACAGGAAGATTCAATTATATAACTGCACCATAACCAGCCCTATCACAGGAAGATTCAATTCTATAACTGCACCATAACCAGCCCTATCACAGGAAGATTCAATTCTATAACTGCACCATAACCAGCCCCATCACATGAAGATTCAATTCTATAACTGCACCATAACCAGCCCTATCACAGGAAGATTCAATTCTATAACTGCACCATAACCAGCCCCATCACATGAAGATTCAATTCTATAACTGCACCATAACCAGCCCTATGACAGGAAGATTCAATTCTATAACTGCACCATAACCAGCCCTATCACAGGAAGATTCAATTCTATAACTGCACCATAACCAGCCCCATCACATGAAGATTCAATTCTATAACTGCACCATAACCAGCCCTATGACAGGAAGATTCAATTCTATAACTGCACCATAACCAGCCCCATCACAGGAAGATTCAATTCTATAACTGCACCATAACCAGCCCCATCACATGAAGATTCAATGCTATAACTGCACCATAACCAGCCCCATCACAGGAAGATTCAATTCTATAACTGCACCATAACCAGCCCTATCACAGGAAGATTCAATTCTATAACTGCACCATGACCAGCCCCATCACAGGAAGATTCAATTCTATAACTGCACCATGACCAGCCCCATCACAGGAAGATTCAATTCTATAACTGCACCATGACCAGCCCTATCACAGGAAGATTCAATTCTATAACTGCACCATAACCAGCCCTATCACAGGAAGATTCAATTCTATAACTGCACCATGACCAGCCCCATCACAGGAAGATTCAATTCTATAACTGCACCATAACCAGCCCTATGACAGGAAGATTCAATTCTATAACTGCACCATAACCAGCCCCATCACAGGAAGATTCAATTCTTTAACTGCACCATGACCAGCCCCATCACAGGAAGATTCAATTCTATAACTGCACCATAACCAGCCCTATCACAGGAAGATTCAATTCTATAACTGCACCATAACCAGCCCTATCACAGGAAGATTCAATTCTATAACTGCACCATAACCAGCCCTATCACAGGAAGATTCAATTCTATAACTGCACCATAACCAGCCCCATCACAGGAAGATTCAATTCTATAACTGCACCATAACCAGCCCTATCACAGGAAGATTCAATTCTATAACTGCACCATAACCAGCCCCATCACAGGAAGATTCAATTCTATAACTGCACCATGACCAGCCCCATCACAGGAAGATTCAATTCTATAACTGCACCATAACCAGCCCTATCACAGGAAGACTCAATTCTATAACTGCACCATAACCAGCCCTATCACAGGAAGATTCAATTCTATAACTGCACCATAACCAGCCCTATCACAGGAAGATTCAATTCTATAACTGCACCATAACCAGCCCTATCACAGGAAGACTCAATTCTATAACTGCACCATAACCAGCCCTATCACAGGAAGATTCAATTCTATAACTGCACCATAACCAGCCCTATGACAGGAAGATTCAATTCTATAACTGCACCATAACCAGCCCTATCACAGGAAGACTCAATTCTATAACTGCACCATAACCAGCCCTATCACAGGAAGACTCAATTCTATAACTGCACCATAACCAGCCCTATCACAGGAAGATTCAATTCTATAACTGCACCATAACCAGCCCCATCACAGGAAGATTCAATTCTATAACTGCACCATAACCAGCCCCATCACAGAAAGATTCAATTCTATAACTGCACCATGACCAGCCCTATCACAGGAAGATTCAATTCTATAACTGCACCATAACCATCCCTATCACAGGAAGATTCAATTCTATAACTGCACCATAACCAGCCCTATCACATGAAGATTCAATGTGAAAAGGAAAAATTCAATGGTAAAATTTGTGGCAAGAATGGATATTAGAAAATAGCAGCTAATTATAGGCAAAGCAAATTCAGACTACATAAATCTAAATATTCCATGTATAACAATAAATCAGGAGCCATTCCAAGAACTCATTATTCCCTCCGCTTTTACCAGAATGACTTGAATGCCACTATCTTTGCAGTTACTATTCAGTGTTAGAACCAAGTTCTCGTGACATTCTGCTAACTTCCTATGCTTCTTATTATATGGCTACAATTACATTAGCTTTTTGAAATGTTATAGAAAGTTATAGAATATATACCTTTAGCCATCTGAATTATCCATTTTGTTTTTCAACAATTTCCCAAATTACCTCAAAATTGAGGTCATGTGTTATGCCCCACGCCTGTGAAAAATGAATTATAAAATGCCACAGTGGCTATGCTAATTACAAAGGATTCTGTCTAAATTCACTAATTACATCACATTAGATATACTTGGATAATCTGTCCCTCTACTAGTAACAGCTTTAATTTGTGTGTCAACCTAGTGCCACCTATGAGTATTGACCAATTCCAGGAGAGCTCATACTTTCATCAACCAACGAATACACAACTTGATATTTTCACTATCGAGAAATCTAATCTCTCTTCCATGTGTCTCTTCCAAGTAATCCGTTTGATTTTGCGGAACCAAACAAATAATTATTATGAACTGTTCCACAGCTACGGGCAACAAGAGTACTTATAAAGGCAACGCTAACTTACTGCCTCGATAGTATTTTTATGTCCTAGAACTGAAAGAATTCCAATAATCTGCTTTTGTAATGAATGACTTATTTTCTCTGTAGTCCTAATAGCTTACAAGAGCAGAGAGGCTTTGATGTGCGAGAAGAACAGGGAAAGAAAAACAATAAAATGTGCAGGAGAGACTCGCATGTAGCTGGGTGATTCAGAAAAGTGTCCATTGGGTCAGCTCCCTATAGGTACAAACAGATGTTTGCAGTGTTTCACAGCTGCTAAATATGACATAAATCCAAGGAATTTCTCATGTTTTTATAAAGTTTAAAAAAATAGTCAGACAGCAATTTTTGGGGTTATTCAGATATTTTTTACCAAATGACATCTGGTTCATGTACGGCTTTTTAAAATCCTTAAAACAATGTCTGCCAAGGGAAGTAACTGAAAACGGGATGTGTTTCACCGTATGTGCAGTCTATGTATGGAATACTGCTCCGCTAGAGAACTCATATGTCAGAGTTTCAAATTACCAAGGGAATCCTCTCCCCATTCTATGCTGTTAGACTGGATGCAAAATGTTAACATTTTTCTATACAGCTTGATAACCAGTTTTTGTTGACAACCAAAATAAGGAACAATCTGACATCAATTACCAAAACAGAGAATATGGGAACTCTGAAAACCGACAAAAGCTTAGAGGAACTCAGCAGCTTACTCTTCAGCAAATCCCTGCTCAGGTCTCAAAATAGTTTTTGCTCCACCCATACGGTCAGTCCAGAACCAAAGTGCTGGCAAGTTCTCTCTGCACGAGAGATGCAGCAACCCCAGATGATCGTTTCGACCTTCTTTGGGCCTCGCCAGCGATACCCCTCTAGGCACAGTGAGCACGAGGTCCAAGTCTGGATTACCCTTTTGAACTTGGGGAAAACTAATGCAATGCAACAAAAACAGAGAATATGAGAAATCTGAGAACGGGCAAAAGCTTTGAGGAACTCAGTAGCTTGCCCTTCAGTACATCCCCAAAATAGATTTTCCCATAACAGAGAAAACAAGCTCCAAGGCATATCAGACTAATACCACCCATAAGGTCAGTCCAGAACTGAAATGCCGGCAAGTTTTCTCTGCAAGAGAAATATTATTAACCAATAAATACCATTTTTAGAACTGGTATTAAAGTGACCACAATTCACAATGTAAATGTCACAAAACATTTACTGCTGGTAACAGAAATCAGAAAAAAAAATCTTATCTTAAAACCAGGTCTAAAACTCATTTCCCTATATTCTCGATGTCAAACTCATGTGGTTAATGAAAAAAAAATCCTTTAAAGAGTTTCCAATGACATCACAGGTCAAAGGTTAAGGTAAGACAAGTCATGACAACAGGCATGTAATTAAATAATTATGCTTCATATCAAACAACTCAGTGTATGTTTCTTTAAGGACATTGCATTTATTGTGCATTTGTGTAATTGTCATGTTATTGAATGTAATATGTTTTAGTTACAATGCTTATATGTCCATTAATTGGTTTAATTGGTTAAAAATTGTTTACATTGTTTATACACATTAACAAGTCAGGGCAGGTGTCTGCAGTCTTCATTCTGCTCCTGCTAACACTTGGGATATTAGTTAGTCCGCCGACGGACTGAATTCACAACGTTTTCTATAGTTCTGTTAACTTGATACGATAATATAGAGGATATATAAAAGCGCTAGAAAGCATTAAAAAGGGTTAAAAAATGGGGGAAAGGGGGCGGAGCCTGCACTCAAGCTGAATGGCAGCGTGAGGAAGGAGCGCCTGAGCCAGCGGCTAATTAAAGTGCATTAATAAGCGGCAATTCAGCACGAAACCACTTCAGGGAGAAGGAGAGGCACAATGTCCCAAAGAGGAGCAAGAAAAACAGCGGAAACAAAGAAAAACACTTGTTCTTTGTGGTGAAACCGGCAAGCCAAAAACCAACAGTGCAAGCTACACAAGATGGCGACGTCAGTAGGGACGACAGGGAGACATCTCAACCACAATCCCCGCAGCACTCCCCACAACACACCATGCAAATTCAAAAAGCTAGATATCTAAAAGCTATCAAAGCCCTATATAACTTCCCAAATGCAGCGGTATCAACTTTGGGGTTCCAATCAGAACCATTTGACATCACTAATGTAACCAGACAAGGCTGCCCCCTATCGCCACTCCTAAATGTGATGGCCCTTGAACCACTAGCGGAAGCCATCAGACGCAACCCACACATACATGGCATAAACATAGGGGACAAAGAATACAAGATCAACCTTTTCGCGGACGATGTCTTGTTAACACTATCCCAACCGACAATTTCGCTCCCAAATCTCCAAAAAGAACTCCAACACTATAGCGCACAATCTTACTATAAACTTAATGCCACCAAAACCCAAGCAATGGGAATAGGCATAGAGGAAGACACCTTAGATAGACTCAAATCAGCATTTCACTATGACTGGAGAGAGGATTACCTCACCTTCCTGGGTATCAAACTTACAAAACCATATAACTCACTCTTCTCAATGAATTACCAAAAACTTCACACAGAAATAGAGAACATACTGAAATCATGGGAGGGAACATACTTATAATGGGTGGGCCGATGCGCAGCCATCAAAATGATGATTCTGCAAAAAATACTCTATCTGTTTAGAACACTTCAAATAAACGTCCCCTCAAAATACCTCAAAGCTCTCCAGTCAACACTATTAAGATTTGGATGGCTAAACAGAAAACCCAGGGTGACATGGAGACTCCTACCAAGAACAGTAGGAGAAGGACGTTTAGGATTCCCCAATGTCAGAGAAGATCTCAGAGCTACACAACTGGCTAATGATTCTACCAAACAGCCCAGCCCCCTCAGTGGCTAGCACTGGAATCCAGCAGACTAGAAGGGAAACACCTGACACATCTCTTATGGGCACCCAGGGACATGAGACCCAGCACCCCTCAGATGTTGTGGACCTCCAAGCTAATGCTATCCATATGGGACAAAAATAGGCATAGAGTATGCTCGAAACAAAATGGTCCCCGGCTACCCCTCTGAAAACACTACACATTCTAAACCCATCGTTCAACTATAAAATATGGGCAGAACATGGCATAACCAGTGGCATTTTACACCATGATAGTGCTTCGCTGTACATGCTTCTTGGTCATCATCCCAATGTCTATTTAGGTGAGTCACTCAGAAGCTCAGTTGTTTCTCAGACACTAGAACTACCTCATCAGCCATCAACGGTTGTACTACAGGCAAAGTTGCTTTGATCGGGACACTTCTTCTCCATTCTGTTTAATAATATCGAAAGCTCTTGACCATTCCTGTAATGGTCATTTGATTTGCGAATTTATTCCTTGTGGGGGATTAGTTACAGAAAGAGCTATTTAGGTTTAGGCATGTTTAAATTCATTGCAATATACTGTTTATTTTATCACCACCTCTTTCCCTTGAGAATTTGAAAATAAACTTCTGGAAGAAAACTTGGTTGAAAATTGGGTTTGTAATTTTATCAGACGTTCTACCTGTTTATTTAATAAGAATGTCACACAGCTAAGTGCTCGCAAAGCTTTTTGCTTTTTTTGAACCTCTTTATAATTGTTGAATTTGAACTAATTCCAGAGAAAAATGTACAAGTTTGGGGAAGAATCTTCCTTCACTAATTCAGACTAATTCAGCTAGCAGGATCACGTGCAGTTCCAGGTAGCAGCACAGGCCTGTCACAGGTACCTACAAAACATTATGAGATGCACTGGTGACCTCTACTCAAATTATGAAATGTATTGCTTTGAAATCCATTTATATCCATTTATATGGGTATATCCTCCATGATTGTGAATCATTAATACATTACTGAATACGTTTAAAAAATGCTTGAAAGTAAATTACAGGTTTTAAAATGCCAGATGCAAATATCTTGTTTTAAATTTGTTTTTGGCGCATTAACGCTCTGATATGAAGAATTGCTGTCTATGGATATTCACTAATGGGAAACCAATCAGCAGCTACACTTGCAAGCTTGGATTCAGTCGAGCTCCATACTACACATGCTGACTTCTCTGCCCAATTACCCCTCCTTCCTGAATTTAAAACTATGCCAGTGTGTTTGGTCCACCATGAACATGGCCATTTACCTGGACTTCCTATAACCAGCATCATGTATTTTGATTCTTCTCTGTTGACTACACGTGGTGGTCATGTTTCCGGTGGTCTCATTACCCTTTAAGCTGTTCACAAATGACTTGATGAGCCTTGATAACATTGCAGAGAACCTTGATGTACAGTATGTGTAGAATGAAACTTCTTTCTGCCCATTTCATGTTGATTCACCCTGTTTGCATTACATATCAGTTCAATTATTGTCTTTGTAAAGCTGACATTGCCCAGCAATTTGCCACGACTTGAAACTCATGGAATTGTTTACGGTTTGAAGTCTCTGGTCTTACATTGGCTAAGCTCATAATTTACAGCGATGTGTACTACAGCTTTCTACATTTGATATTGGACAGGATAAACCAGAAACTTCTCATTCCCTGGTCCTGTTTCTTGGAGTTTCTTGTGTTTGTACAATTTGTATACATGAGCCATGAATCCCATACAGGAAATGAGGTTCTTATGGACTGACACAGTATTGATTCTGCACTGTCCTTATCCTGCACGCAACCCAAAACACATGTGGACAGATTCCTTTGCCTTCATTATTGCAAATGATTTTATTCTCCTTTCTTATGTAGAAGGAATATAATGTTTTACGTTCCCCCCTGGGGCTCATGTTACCTTCCTGGATTGGTGCAGCATGTGTAGGATTAGTAAACACAATTTTAACAGCTCTTGTGATGGATTGGGTTCTTTAATTCTCAATCCTTGATATCTTTCCACCTTGTTGGACCTCCTTTCATTTTCGTACCACAGTTGTCATGCTGGCTTGTGTCCACAGATGATAATCACACTGAGTACAATACACACTGTGAGAGCTACACTTTCATTCACCTTATATTCGTTTACAAAGCCTTCATTGCTGTGGGGTCTTCGTATGAGATATTTCAAGACAAGGGGATTGCATCCAATCTCCTGCTATGCTTATATATTCCTGACTGAACAAATATTTTCAAAGCCTAATCTTTTAGTCGGTAATAGAGGAAATGAATATTCATATAACATATTAAGTGCTGTAAGCGTTATATTTAGGATCTAAAGCCATTCATTATTGCATTGTGATGACACTGGAACACCCACAATCAAAACCATGACAAACAACGTAATTGCTACAATCGAAAGATAATTCAAACTTTGTTCTTTTTAGGAAGTAAAGTGAGTTATAAACGTGAGGGTCTGTACAGATCTTTCACAGGTACCTACAAAACATTCTGTGACAAATCAGTTGGGGTGCACGGGTGACCTCTATTTAAGATGCAATATGTTACAAAAACAATGTTGCTAGTTTGCTAGAAAATAGTTAAGTGGAATACTAAAAATATACCACTTCCTTGTTTTAGTTTAAATTACTAATTACATATGTAATATTTGACAGTTAAATGTTTAGCCTTAGCAAGTTCTGATGGAGAAATTAGATGAATTGGCAGCATATTTATATGATTGGGGCACCATATTCGGTGTATACAATTTAGTCAGTCTAGCTTGACCTAGAATATATCATGGTAGCTTCTAGATAGATTGACAAGCAGATAATGGACTCACTGCTTCAAGAGAGCATATCAATTAAACTGTAAGCAGGTTTTTATCCCCCTCCCCCACCCTCCATGCAACTGTAAAAAATTACTTACCCCTCAGTGAATACTTTTCCAACAACCGACTTCATACCCCTACTTTTACCCATTGTGTCACTATACCCCACTCCCTCTAGCATGTAAGCTCATTGAGTAGGGTCCTCAAAACGTCTGTTAGTCCACCCATTGTACAGCGCTATGGAATCTGATAGCGCTATATAAATAATAAAATAATAATAATAATAATAATAATGTTACAACTTAATTGCAATTTATGGTGTTTGAAGATTCAATTGAATTCCATACGGATGTATAACTGGGCAAACTGTATGTATAAGATGGACAACCATGTGTATTTCTTCCATGATTCAGAGTTCCAGGAGCACACATATTCTAAACTCCCTACTGGGATTATCTCTAAAACAAGTCGTTGAGGAGCCAACTCATAAGGAGGTCATTCTAGATTTAGTGTTAACAAATGGAGATTTGGTATCAGATATTACTGTAGGTGAAAGTTTAGGATCCAGTCAGTGTGGTTTAATATAGGAACAGTGACGGAGTCACACCACACAAAAACAAAAGTTTTAGACAGAGTTTTCTAAAATTATAATGTGTGTAAAGGAGTCATTATCAGACTGGAGCAATTTAAATGGAGTCCAAGAGAAATGGGATTATTTAAAAGTTGCACTACTGAAGGCAACAGAAAATTCCATTAGGCTTGTCAGTAAGAGCAAACAATTCAAGAAACCACTGTGGTACTCCGCAGATGTGGCCAAAATAGTAAAAAAAACAAAAAGTTAGCATTTAGTAATTATAAAAAAAAACAGAGTAAGGAAGATAGACAGATGTATAATATAAGATAAGATAAGGCAGAAAGAGGCTAAGCAAGTCATAAGAGCTTTCAAGTCACACACAGAAGAGAAAATAGCACAGTCAGTAAAAAAGGGGGGACAAAACATTTTTTAGATACATAAATGAGAAAAGGAAAGTAAAACAAGGATTATTTAGATTAGAAACAGAATAAGGGTGGTATGTAGAAGAGGATAAAGGTCTAGCTGACTGCCTCAATGAATATTTTTGTTCTGTATTTACAGTTGAAAATAAAGCAAATGGACCTCAGTTAGGAAAAAGGACAAATGAGTAATTTGTTACATGTGAGTTTAAAGAGGACGAGCTTCTGTTTCATCTGTCAAAGTAAAGACAAATAAGTCGATGGGGCTTGATGGAATACACCCAAAGCTATTAAAAGAGCTTAGTGGTGTACTAGCAAAACCATTAACGGATTTATTTACCCAATCATTGTTAACGGGAGTAGTCCCAGAAGATTGTAAATTAGTGAATGTTGTGCCCATTCACAAAAAAGTTAGTAGGGAGGGGTTGGGCAACTATAGGCCAGTAAGCCTTACTTCAGTAGTGGGGAAAGTAATGGAATCCATGTTAAAGGATAGGATTGTTGAATATCTAAAATCACAGGGATTTCAAGACCAGAGACAACATGGGTTTACTTCAGGGAGATCATGCCAAACTAATCTTATTGATTTTTTGATTGGGTAACTAAAATTATAGATCAGGGTGGTGCAGTAGACATTGCTTACCTAGAATTCAGTCGGGCTTTTGACACTGTTGCACATAGAAGGCTTATCAATAAACTGCAATCTTTAAGTTTGGATTCCAATATTGTTGAATGGGTAAGGCAGTGGCTGAGTGACAGGCAACAGAGGGTTGTAGTCAATGGAGTATATTCGAAGCTTGGGCTTGTCACCAGTGGGGTACCTCAGGGATCTGTACTTGGACCCATTCTCTTTAATATTTTTATTAGTGATATTGCAGAAGGTCTTGATGGTAAGGTGTGTCTTTTTGCAGATGATACAAAAATATGTAACAGGGTTGATGTTCCAGGAGGGATAAGCCAAATGGCTAATGATTTAGGTAAAATAGAAAAATGGTCCGAGCTGACATTTAATGTGGATAAGTGCAAGATAATGCATCTTGGATGTAAAAACCCAAGGGCAGAGTATAGAATTTTTAATAGAGCCCTAACCTCAACATCTGAGGAAAGGGATTTAGGGGTGATTATTTCAGATGACTTAAAAGTAGGCAGACAGTGTAATAGAGCAGCAGGAAATGCTAGCAGAATTCTTTGTTGTATAGGGAGAGGTATTAGCAGTAGAAAGAGGGAAGTGCTCATGCCATTGTACAGAACACTGGTGAGACCTCAGTTGTAGTATTGTACGCAGTACTGGAGACCATATCTCCAGAAGGATATTGATACTTTGGAGAATGTTCAGAGAAGGGCTACTAAACTGGTTCATGGATTGCAGGATAAAACTTACCAGGAAAGGCTAAAGGATCTTAACATGTATAGTTTGGAGGAAAGACGAAACAGGGGGGATATGAGAGAAACATTTAAATACATAAAGGGAATCAACACAGTAAAGGAGGAGACTATACTTAAAGGAAGAAAATCTAGAGGACATAGTTTTAAATTAGAGGGGCAAAGGTTTAAAAATAAAATCAGGCGATCCTAACTATAAGACAAGGCCAGGGACTAATCAAAGTATTTAGAAAATTGGGCAAACTAGATGGGCTGAATGGTTCTTATCTGCCGTCACATGCTATGTTTCTATGTTTCTATGTTCTGCCCGTGAGAGATAATTATTGTACCCATACCTGGAGAAGAGGTGTTTAATCATGTGCAATCAGAGATACTTGTGATGAGATATGTGATGAGAGCCAGAGAGTTACTTGACAAAGGCTTCCCCGATTGTCTTTGAATACTCCCGAAGAAAAATGTTGCTTTAAGGCACCACAATAGGCACACAGACAATTTCATCTCACTGATGTAACTCAATGAAATATCTCAATGTTGTAACTCAATGAAGTACATCAATGATGTATTATAATGACATATCTTAATAAAGTATCTCAATGCTGTAACTCAATTAAGTATTTCCATGAAGTATCTCAATGATATATTACAATGACGTATCTCAATAAAGTATCTCAATGATGTAACTCAATTAAGTTTCTCAATGGTGTATTACAATGACGTATCTCAATGATGTAACTCAATGAAGTATCTCAATGATGTGTTACAATGAAGTATCTCAATGAAATATCTCAATGAAGTATATCCATGCTGTATCTCCATGAATTATTACAATGACATATCTCAATGAAGTATCTCAATGAAATATCTCAATGATGTAACTCAATAAGCTGTCGTTATATAAATAATAATAATAATAATAATAATAATAATAATAATGATGTAACTCAATGAAGTATCTCAATTATGTATTTCAATGAAGTATCTTAATGAGGTAACTCAATGATGTATTACAATGACATATCTCAATGACATATCTCAATGAAGTATCTCAATGATGTAACTCAATAAGCTGGCGTCATATAAATCATAATAATAATAATAATAATAATGATGATGTAGCTCAATTAAGTATCTCAATTATGTATCTCAATGAAGTATCTTAATGAGGTAACTCAATTAAGTATCTCAATTTTGTATTACAATGAAATATCTCAATGAAGTATCTCAATAAAATATCTCAATGATGTAACTCAATGAAGTATCTCAATGATGTATTACAATGAAGTATCTCAATGCTGTATCTCCATGCTGCATGTCAATGATGTATTACAATGACGTATCTCAATGACATATCTCAATTAAGTATCTCAATAATGTATCTCAATGAAGTATCTCAATGATGTAGCTCAATGAAATATCTCAATGAAGTATCTCAATGAAGTATCTCAATGAAGTATCTCAATGATATATCTCAATGAAGTATCTCAATTAAGTATCTCAATGTTATATCTCCATGAAGTATCTATTTTTTTTATATATTTAATTCTTTATTTTCTTTTCCTTTTATTTATTTTTATTTGTTTACTTACACAGACATTTACACATAACTTTACATATTTCATCTTATTAAGTTCTCCATACTCTATATGGTTCATAATATATAAATATATATACAAAATTATACACAAATAAAATTAAATATAGACAGCACAATGATGAGACAAAACAATTGCATCATATTTTTTTATATTAACCTAATTTTTATTAATTTTTTTATTCTTTATTTTTGTTGTGACATATGCGAAAGGAAGTAAAACAGTCAGACACAGAGTGGCTTGCACAGAAGTCGATATGATCAATATGCTCAGTTGCCCTCTGGGTACATGGCTAGAATATGCGTAATCCCTCATGATTTTTACCTCGTTATATAAAATACTTAATACATAATAAAAAATAGAACCACAAAATCAAGACAGTGAGAAAAGGTTATGTACCATTGAGTGATGCCGTTACCCCTCGAACTGTTCCCATAAGGTCCCAAACTTTGTGGAAGGAGGTCATTGTGTTTCATACCTGCGCTGTCAGCTTATCCATCAAGTAATTATCCCTAAGCTTTTGATCAGGTCTGTGTGGGGTGTCTCTGGTTTTGTCCAGTTTTGAGCTAAAGCCCTGCGGGCTGCAAGGTGTATCATATTTAGTTTTATATTAACCTAATTTCTTTGTTACATTCTTCTTTGTCTTTCATTCTATCTCTTCTTTGATCTTTTTATCCATCTTTGATAGTTTTTCTTTCTTATATTAAAATATCTGTTTATACCTTGTTCCATTTGACATTGATTTAAAATTAGACATTTTATTTCTTATATTTGGTGGATTTAAGTATTTACAATGTCTTGCTATATTTAATTTTGTAGCTAGCAGTATATGGATTGTAACATTTTTCTTATCTTTATCTATCTTTTTGCCAGCCTAAATGGTGAAGTGCTGAGGGAGGGAAGAATGGTAATTTAACTTGAGTCCATTTAAAATTTTTGATCCAGATCGGTCGTATTTTAGAGCATGACCACCATATGTATGCATAGTCAGCTATTGTGGCTTCACACCTCCAGCATGGTGGTTGATTATTTGGGAACATTCTAGACAATGGGTCATAGTACCATTTATTTATTAATTTGTATTGTGTCTCTATTAAATTAAGGCAGTAAACGGTCCTTTTTTGTTTGTTTCAGATTTTTTACTTATCCAATTTACGTTTATCTGTAATTCTTTATTCTAGGATTGTATTGATGGTATAGAGAGATTTGATCTCATATAAAGAAATTAGATGTTTCTTTTGTTATCATCTTACTACTATTTTCATCATTTAATAGTTGAATAAAATATTTAATTTGATCACTGTGAAAAGGTATTTTATATTGTGTTAAGAAATTCCTTACTTTTATATAAGAAAAACCTTCCTTTAAAGGTAAACTTGTCTGTTCTTTCAAATGTTGAAACATTTTTATTGTTACTTTCAATAAGATATTTTCTTTGTTTGAAGCCCCTTTCTTTCCAGTGCTCTAATCCTTCACCACATCACAGGGCAGTTCATTTTTTATACGTTATATTATAAATAGAGGAAGTACGATATTTGGAAAGAGTAGTTACAACACCATAGATTTTAGTTAGTCTTGGCAAAACCCATGAGTTCATGAGTCACAACATGGAGTTTAGCCAAAAAAGAAGATGGGTTGAACCCAATGGTTTTGGGTCCCAACAGAGAAACATCCCCCAACACAGATAGGTCCTAACACGATAATTAAATGGATTCATATTACTATACTTTGGAAGAAAATTGTGGAAAATGGGAAAGCGCTAAATACATGTTTTTTGCAACCAAAAGCCGATTTGATGTCCATTGAGAAAGGCATGCTTGTTGGTGCCGATACATTGAGGTCTCCTGGACACGTGTCCAGCTCTGATAGGATTTCTGTAAGTTAGTAGTAGCATGCTTTTTGGTTTAAGCCTTAGTCACTTTTTTGTATATATTTTGAAGATATGTCATAATGGAGGATATGCATATCTGATGTCTCTTTAACAATAAAGATTGACTTTTGCATTTGGAAAAAAAAAAAAAACAACATGTGAGGTAATTACATACTACAAGATTACATACTACGAGATTACATACTATGAGACTATATACTAAGAGATTACACACTATGAGACTGCATACTATGAGACTGCATACTATGAGATTACATACTATGAGACTGCATACTATGAGATTAAATACTATGAGATTACCTACTGCGAGATTACATATTACGAGATTACATACTATGAGATTACTTACTATGAAATGACTTACTATGAGATTACATACTGCAAGATTACCTACTGCGAGATTACATATTACGAGATTACATACTATGAGATTACATACTATGAGATTACTTACTATGAGATTACATACTGTGAGATTACTTACTGCGAGATTACATATTACGAGATTACATACTAAGAGATTACATACTATGAGACTACATACTGTGAGATTACATACTACAAGATTTACATACTATGAGATTACATACTATGAGACTATATACTAAGAGATTACATACTATGAGACTACATACTGTGAAATTAAATACTATGAGATTACCTACTGCGAGATTACATACTATGAGATTTACAAAGTGTGAGATTACAAACTATGAGATTGCATACTGCGAGATTACGTACTATAAGATTGCATACTATAAGACTACAAACTACGAGATTACATACTATGAGATTACATACTATGAGACTACACACTACGAGATTACATACTATGAGATTACATACTATGAGACTACACACCACGAGATTACATACTATGAGATTGCATACTATGAGACTACACACTACGAGATTACATACTATGAGATTACATACTATGATATTACTTACCACGAGATTACATACTATGAGATTACCTACTGCGAGATTACATACTACTAGATAACATACTATGAGATTACATATTATGAGATTACATACTATGAGATTACATCCTACTAGATTACATACTATGAGATTACATATTATGAGATTACATACTATGAGATTACATATTACAAGATTACATACTATGAGATTACATACTGTGAGATTACATACTATGAGATTACATACTGCAAGATTACGTACTATGAGATTACATACTATGAGATTTACATAGTGTGAGATTACAAACTATGAGATTGCATACTGCGAGATTACGTACTATAAGATTGCATACTATAAGACTACAAACTACGAGATTACATACTATGAGATTGCATACTATGAGACTACACACTACGAGATTACATACTATGAGATTGCATACTATGAGACTACACACTACGAGATTACATACTATGAGATTACATACTATGAGACTACACACTACGAGATTACATACTATGCGATTACATACTATGAGACTACACACCACAAGATTACATACTATGAGATTACATACTATGAGATTACATACTGCAAGATTACGTACTATAAGATTACATACTATGGGATTACTTACTATGAGATAAGATTCTATGAGATTACATACTGTGAAATTACATACTGTAAGTATTGCAACAAAGTATCTAATGAAGTATTACAATAAAGTGGTCTGGATGCAGTGGTCCTGTCATTTTAACCCTAACATAACATAACAATTTTGGTGCCGTAAAAAGATTACATACTATGAGATTACATACTATGAGATTACATACTATGAGATTACATACTGCAAGATTACGTACTATGAGATTACATACTATGAGATTACATACTATGAGATTACATACTATGAGATTACATACTATGAGATTACATACTATGAGATTACATACTGCAAGATTACGTACTATGAGATTACGTACTATGAGATTACATCCTACTAGATTACATACTATGAGATTACATATTACAAGATTACATACTATGAGATTACATACGATGAGATTACATACTATGAGATTACATACTATGAGATTACATACTATGAGATTACATACTATGAGATTACATACTGCAAGATTACATCCTACTAGATTACATACTATGAGATTACATATTACGAGATTACATACTATGAGATTACATACTATGAGATTAGATTCTATGAGATTACATACTATGAGATTACATACTGTGAGATTACATACTGTGAGATTACGTACTATGAGATTACATACTATGAGATTACATACTGTGAGATTACATACTATGAGATTACATACTGCAAGATTACGTACTATGAGATTACATATTATGAGATTACATACTGTGAGATTACATATTACGAGATTACATACTATGAGATTACATACTATGAGATTACATACTGCAAGATTACGTACTATGAGATTACATCCTACTAGATTACATACTATGAGATTACATATTACAAGATTACATACTTCAAGATTACATACTATAAGATTACATACTATGAGATTACATACTATGAGATTACATACTATGAGATTACATACTGCAAGATTACATCCTACTAGATTACATACTATGAGATTACATATTACGAGATTACATACTATGGGATTACTTACTATGAGATAAGATTCTATGAGATTACATACTGTGAAATTACATACTGTAAGTATTGCAACAAAGTATCTAATGAAGTATTACAATAAAGTGGTCTGGATGCAGTGGTCCTGTCATTTTAACCCTAACATAACATAACAATTTTGGTGCCGTAAAAAGATTACATACTATGAGATTACATACTATGAGATTACATACTATGAGATTACATACTGCAAGATTACGTACTATGAGATTACGTACTATGAGATTACATCCTACTAGATTACATACTATGAGATTACATATTACAAGATTACATACTATGAGATTACATACGATGAGATTACATACTTCAAGATTACATACTATAAGATTACATACTATAAGATTACATACTATGAGATTACATACTGTGAGATTACATACTATGAGATTACATACTGCAAGATTACATCCTACTAGATTACATACTATGAGATTACATATTACGAGATTACATACTATGAGATTACATACTATGAGATTAGATTCTATGAGATTACATACTATGAGATTACATACTGTGAGATTACATACTATGAGATTACATACTGTGAGATTACGTACTATGAGATTACATACTATGAGATTACATACTGTGAGATTACATACTATGAGATTACATACTGCAAGATTACGTATTATGAGATTACATATTATGAGATTACATACTGTGAGATTACATATTACGAGATTACATACTATGAGATTACATACTATGAGATTACATACTGTGAGATTACATATTACGAGATTACATACTATGAGATTACATACTATGAGATTAGATTCTATGAGATTACATACTATGAGATTACATACTGTGAGATTACATACTATGAGATTACATACTGCAAGATGACGTACTATGAGATTACATATTATGAGATTACATACTATGAGATTACATCCTACTAGATTACATACTATGAGATTACATATGTGGTGGACCTCCAAGTACCCCGACTGAGTACCTCCACCAAACACGCATCCTAGTTATCGCCGGGACACCAGCTCCTTAGCCGCCGCGGCTTGGCTGGGGTCTCGCCGTCACTTCCCACCATGGACCAGGGTCCTGGATCCAGCTCCCAGTTGTCAAAGCTCTCCCACAGAGAGTTTAGCTGTATAGTAAATAATTATAGCCAGTATAGCATTCCCCCCACACATTAGACGAATCTTAATGCTGGGAGTAGTTCTGTTTAATGCAGGCAAAGCTTCAGAATTTAAACATACAATAAACTCCTCCCCTGTGCCTGAGAGTGTAACAGAACTTACTTTGATTCCAAGGTTCAAGCTTATAGGTGTCATATTAGATATCCGATGTTAAAATTGGCTAACTTGGACTCAGTTAGTCCTTTATGACCATATATGTCTAGTTCCAGGAGCAGATAGTCCCCACCTGAGCTGTCTCTCCTAAATCAGTCTGTTCCTTCTCTTTCCCAGAACTTATCTGTTATATGTACATGACGTTCATCCCTTTGGGTTCCCCTGAATATAACAAAGATCAAATTGGATCTATATCAGGAGAGAATTGAGTCAGGAACTGTACAAACTCAATTATCTCCAGGTACAAAAAAACACACAATTTCACAAGACCCAAAAGTACCCCCACAAACCATGGAAACCCCCCGAGTCACAGTCCTGACCTGAGTGACCATCATATCCAAAATTCACTCAGATCTGGTTGGTGGTTTGGATTTCCCATGGAAATCAACTTTTGACCCACCGCAAACATGGCTTCTGCCTCAAAATAGTTCCATAAGAAAAATGGTAGTGGTTGTTCAATTTCGTGAGTCACACACACACAATGCAACCCTTACACACATCCAAAAAAACACACAATGCGTGATGATGTCACATGGTGGGGGCAGATCATGTGGGTGGGGCATTGTGATGTCACATTGTGGGGGCAGATCATATGGGTGGGGCATTGAGATGTGACATGGTGGGCAGCGCATATGGGTGGGGAATTGTGATGTCAGATGGAGGGGGTGAGGGGGTGGCACATTTTTCTTTAGCCTAAATCCTTGCACCGGCCCTGCATACTATGAGATACGTTTCCTTAATACTTTAAAAACATGTCCATAATAACGTTTAAACAAATAATGGAACTAGCAGTGAGTTCTTTGGTTTTACTGTCCCTTCAATAACCTTGCGTGGTGGGACTGTTTATTTAATGAGTGAAGTGAGCAGAGATCCTGTGAGAATTAACCCATTCCAACACAAACACAATTTAAACCCTGCAAAGAAATTCCTCCCCATGCCATGTGTTTGCTCTGTATGTTTGGAGTTTATCCAGGCTTGAATCGGGTACGGCAAAGTGTAGGCTTTAAAACACAAACACATTTAAAGCAGCCATGCTCATTAACCCCATTGTACCCTGAAAAGGGTCTACTTTGTGCAATTGGTATTTAAATGGTTATATCATAACACAATTCCTCTCTAAACACTTCTAAAATCATTAAATGCACAGAGGGCGACAGGAGGCAGGGATTATTTAACCCTTCCATTGCCATAAGCATTCCACTTTGTGGTGCTGAAAAGGTTAAATCATTAATTATTTTCACGGAAAATGAGCTTTCTGCGTCAGGATAATAATGCAGCAAAACAGACATCTCTGGATCCCCGGTTCTTTCATTGACAGCAAATTAGAATTGAAAAAGCTGAGGCCCCTATTCAATACTTTAATAGGTTTTTCAAAGGATTTAAAAAAATTTTATTAAAAAATGATGTAGTATTTTAAAAACCAATTTAATATTTTAGTAGATTTTTTTAACATATTGATAATATTCCTTAGATATTGATCTAATTATTCATTTATTGATATTTTTATATTTAAAATATATTGTTTGATGTTTCAATAGTCTGAAAAAATAATTTTAAAATCTTATCCAAAAATATGAAGTTTGGCCTGAGTTGGATTATCTTTGGATAAATGTTGTATTTCAGTTTTTAGTAAATGAAGGCTCTTGTTTTGTTTAATTTGTTACCATGCATGATCTGTCTGACCCATGATAAAGTTCCACTCAGTGACATGTTAGCCTCCAGTGTAATTTATCCTTATTTAGTAAATGACACAGACCTAACTATGTAGGTCTGCCTTGATGTGGCAGGTGGGCTTACATCTCATGGCCATCGGAGTGAAACTAAAAACCTCCATTTATTTAAATAAGTGGAGGGATTTGGAATAGTGGTTATTCGCCTCCAGGAATTTATTGCACTATTCAATGGAAGTCTGCATGTCTCCTGACCGACAGAGAACGCACATTGGCAAATGGAATAATGAATGATTAAACCTTTGGAGAAATGGTACAAGTAGACAAAACATAATACAATTACTACCAGATATACCATCAAATATATCATATGGCATAGCAAAAGTAAAAGAGCTGCTATAGTCACCAAAATAACTTTAGCTTACTGAAGCAGTTTTGGTGAATCGATCATGCCCCTGGAGTCTCACAGCTCAATTCTTTGTGATTTAGGAGTTAAATCACGTTTGTTCTGTATATGTAGTCCTATTCACACCTCCCCTGGCTGTGACCGACACAGCCTGAATTATAGAAATGGTTTAATTTTCAATCAGATGTAACTTACTTTAAAAGTTTTTTATCTCCTGCTCTGTGAATTGAACTTTAATCACATACAGGAGGCTCTTGCAGGGTCTAGAAGGCTATTAACAGAGCAGGAGATATGACATTTTAAATTAAACAGAATTTGCAATGAAGGAAGTTTAAACTTTAGATGACTCTTTACAGAAAGTGTTTAAAAAATAAAGGCTGTGTAAGTCACATGCAGGGAGGTGTGGCTAGGACTGCATAAACAAAGTGATTTAACTCCTAAATGGCAGATAATTGAGCAGTGAGACTACAGGGGCATGATCTATACACTAAAACTGCTTCATTGAGCTAAAAGTTGTTTTGGTGACTATACTGTTACTTTAAGAAAATATCTGAAGTTAAAACCACCAAAATAACAAAAGTTGCATTACTGTGACTTTGTATCTGTTATAAGAGTAGAGACTGTTAATATTTCTAGAAAAGAGATTTACTATTTAAGGAGGAACCGAGCTGGGAAGAGCGGCCGGAGCATGGTCACTTGTAGACATTTGTCCATGCTTCATTCATTTCTATGCTTCCCTTTATTCTGTATTTCTTACACATATGGTAGTACAGAGATTAGAGTATTTAACAGAAAAGCAGAGACATGTTTTGGCTGCAATGTTGTAAAATAGTGAGTCCGGGGGAAGTTCGGAGAGAAAGTAAAATAAACCGCCAGATTGTCAACGCACACTCTTTTCAAGGTCAAATGTAAAATGTTGTAATTATTTTAAAAAAATGCAAAGCATGTCTCAGGAGCTTAGTGCCGATATTTGATGGATTCCCTCATTATGTTTTTGTTTTATTTTATTTTATATTTTTCTACTTCTTTTTCTTGTTTCCTGTAACCACTGACAAGGGAGCAAGTGCATCCTATGAGTGTGTTTAGTGAATATTTAGACGATAACATTAAAGTGCAATTCTCGGCCAATCAATTGGATGCGATGATTAATCTCTTCCTGTTCCATATCGATTTTCCAAAGAAGTTACATTGTGACTGCAATAAAGATGGTCTGGAAGTGGAACAATTGATATGTTTTGTGCGTAACATTCTTTTTTGTTTAAATGCCCATAGGGGTAGGATTATCGCCGTGATGAAAAGCATGTGTACAAATACAAAAAGCAGATGTGTTGCAGATCTGGCAAAGCCTGAAATATGATTCAAAACACTTCAAAACCTTCCAACGACCTGGTAAAATGTACCTGTGCAGCTTTTTTTCTAATATGTGACTTTTGGTAATGGAGATCTGGGCTTCAAACCGCAATCCTGTTACGTGGGGAACTTTAAATTTGACCTAAACATAGCGAGACCGCAACCCTCACTAAACTCTTTAAAAACCAACAAACTGTTCAATGACATAAACATTTCTTTACAAACTGTCATTTTATTTTAGCTTTGCAGAGATGTTTTATAGGAGAAGTTAATAATTGTCCGGATATATGGAGTATGCTTTATAACTGGGCTTTTACACTGAGCAAAATTATAAACGCAACACTTTTGTTTTTATCCCTACATTTCATGAGCTGAACTCGAAGATCTAAGACTTTTTCTACATACACAAAATGCCTATTGCTCTCAAATATTGTTCACAAATCTGTTTAAATCCGTGTTAGTGAGCACTTCTCCTTTGCCCAGATAATCCATCCGCCTCACAGGTGGGGCATATCAAGATGCTGATTAGACAGCATGATTATTGTACAGGTGTGCCCTAGGCTGACCACAATAAAAGGCCACTCTAAAATGCAGCCATTTTGTTTGTGAGAATGCAGGCAGTGGTGTTTGGGTGTCGATCGTGTGGAACTAAAATCGGACACTCAAACTCCCGAGCACCGCTGAACTTGGATGAACGACTACTCCTTCCCCACACACGTCAGGAGAGCGCCATTCGGTGTGTGCGTTCAGTATTTCTTTCACATAGAACTCCTGAAGTTGACTGGCCAAAAGCACAAAACACCCTGGAACTGTTTTGGGCATAGGACCATGTGTGTGGCCGGTCAGAACTTCCACACGGTGGCGTTTCAGCTCGGTTTGTGGGACGCGTTTCGCCGGACGTCTTTATCTATCGGGAGAAAGAAGAAGGACCACCGAAGACTACATACTTTTGGACTGGTATCAACAGCACTTAGATGTTTTTATTGTTTTCTTATTAATAAAGTGTATTTTAATTGTAATTCCAAGTCCTGTGGATCCCTACTGCTTCCTGCTGCAGTTAACAAGAAGGGCAGTGCTCCCCATAAAGGCACACACACTATGACATCAAGAGCCTAGTATAATTGGCTCCACTAAAAGTGAGCATTCACTTGCACCTGCACTTTTGTTGTATATTCTACCTCAACCCTTCTGAACAAGGATATGTTGTCTCTCTTTTGTCTCCACATTGAGAACGATTGGGTCAAGAATCTGAAGAGTGTTTGGTATCACCTAATATATCCCTGCCTATGAGATCTGAGCCTATTCTTATAGGGCTCCATACCAAGTGAGCAGGGCCGGACTGGGAAAAAAATTAGGCCCGGGCATTTTTCAATCAGAGCGGCCCCCTAAGAAGGGGGCGGGGCCAGAGAGGGTGTGTTTTTTCATCACTAATGACAAGCACGCCCCCCTCAAAGTGAGCATGTTGGTTCAATGCGCAGAGCCCCGCTAAAGAGCTCTAGCATTAGAAAAAGGCCCTGAATTTGTTCTGCGCAGCGCAAGCAAATTTAATAACATGCTTGCACTGAGTTGGCTTTTAAATTGTCTCTGGTGTCTCCACAAGTGGGATACCAGAGGACAAAAGGGCCAGGAAAGTGTATGGTGCATGTGTTTGGAGCCTGCTTGTGGGATTGCGTGTGTGTAGAGTGTGGTGTGGTATTGTGTAAATAGGTCAATTTAATTTGTGTTTGTGGTGTAATATGTGTGGCTAGGGGCTGTACAGAGTGTGTGTATATTGAGCATAGTGTTATAGGGGATGTAGCGAGTGTGTGCATACGGGCTGTAGTGTGTGTGTATAGGTGACGTAGTGTGTGTAGGGGTTGTAGAGAGGGTGTGTTTAGAGAATGTAGTGTGTGTTTAGGTGGTGCAGTGTGTAAAGGACCCAGAGTGTGTATAGGAGAGTGTGTGTGTGTGAGTGTGAGTGTGTGTGTGTGTGTATAGGATTAAGAGTGCATATAGGGTAAGGGATCTAGCGTGTATCTGGAGCGTAATGTGTGTAGTTGTGCTGTGTGAGGGGTGCTGTAGTGTGTGTATATATATATTTATATAATATATATATATAATTTATATGGAAGTATTGTATGTGTGAGGGGCACAGTGTGTGTGTGTGTAAGAGGGGTGCTGTGTGTGAGGGTGTTTTTATCTGCCGTCACATTCTAGGTTTCTAATTTTCTTTGTCTTTTAACTCACTGAGGTTTTTTTATATATTATATATATATATGTGTATATATATATATATATATATATATATATATATGTGTGTGTGTGTGTGCTGTGTGTGTGAGCGAGGGTGCTGTGTGTGTGAGCGAGGGTGCTGTCTGTCTGAGGGTGATGTGTGTGAGTGAGGGTGCTGTGTGTGTCTGGGTGCTGTGTGTGTCTGAGGGTGCTGTGTGTGCTGTGTGTGTCTGGGGGTGCTGTGTGTGTCTGGGGGTGCTGTGTGTGTCTGGGGGTGCTGTGTGTGTCTGAGGGTGCTGTGTGTATCTGAAGGTGCTGTGTGTGTCTGGGTGCTGTGTGTGAGGGTGCTGTGTGTCTGGGGGTGCTGTGTGTCTGGGGGTGCTGTGTGTCTGCGGGTGCTGTGTGTGTCTGGGGGTGCTGTGTGTGAGGGTGCTGTGTGTGAGGGTGCTGTGTGTGAGGGTGCTGTGTGTGAGGGTGCTGTGTGTCTGGGAGTGCTGTGTTTCTGGGAGTGCTGTGTGTGAGGGTGCTGTGTGTGTCTGGGGGTGCTGTGTGTGTCTGGGGGTGCTGTGTGTGTCTGGGGGTGCTGTGTGTGAGGGTGCTGTATGTGAGGGTGCTGTGTGTCTGGGGGTGCTGTGTGTCTGGGGGTGCTGTGTCTCTGGGGGTGCTGTGTGTGTCTGGGGGTGCTGTGTGTGTCTGGGAGTGCTGTGTGTGTCTGGGAGTGCTGTGTGTGTCTGGGGGTGCTGTGTGTGTCTGGGTGCTGTGTGTGAGGGTGCTGTGTGTCTGGGGGTGCTGTGTGTGAGGGTGCTGTGTGTGAGGGTGCTGTGTGTCTGGGGGTGCTGTGTGTGAGGGTGCTGTGTGTGAGGGTGCTGTGTGTGTCTGGGGGTGCTGTGTGTGTCTGGGGGTGCTGTGTGTGAGGGTGCTGTGTGTCTGGGTGCTGTGTGTGTCTGGGGGTGCTGTGTGTGAGGGTGCTGTGTGTCTGGGTGCTGTGTGTGTCTGGGGGTGCTGTGTGTGAGGGTGCTGTGTGTGTCTGGGGGTGCTGTGTGTGAGTGTAAATGTATTTATTTAAATTTAAATATATTTTTTTGTTATATAAAAAAAAAAAAGTTATGTCCCCCCCCCTCCCTTCTTACCTTTAGCCTGGGAGGGGGGGTGCCGTGCTGCCATGGGGGTGTGCCGTGCAGCGCTGCCATGGGGGGGGGTGCTGTGCTGCCATGCTTCCTATCTTCCCTGGTGGTCCAGTGGTGAGAGTAACTCTCGCGAGATCTAAACGTTGCCGCGGTAACCGCGGCAACGCTCAGACCTCGCGAGAGGACCCGGCGGAGCTGCTGGCAAGAGCTCCGCCGGTCCTCTCCTCCCTCCCACACTCCACAGCCGGCGGCCGCATCTTAGTGTCTCTGGGCCGGTGAGGGAGATCTTTGATCTCCCCACCGGCCCCCCATGGAGGCACTATGCAGGGCCGGCACACTGATAGCGCTGGCCCTGCAGGGGCTGGCAGGGGAGATTCTGTGATCTCCCCTGCCGGCCTCGGCCCCACGGCCATCGCGGCCCACTGGGCATTTGCCCGGTATGCCCGATGGCCAGTCCGGGCCTGCAAGTGAGTGTGCTTGCACATATCATTGTGGTGGACTTGATATACTTCACTATTTTGTATTTTTTTCTCTTTTTAGAGAATTTTTTCATTATATACCTTCCTCAGATTTAAGTGGGGTAAGTGTATTTATTTTTAGCGCTCCGCTAAGTAGACTTTTGGTGGTGTGTTCCACCAGGTTCACTTTTTTGGTAATTTTGAGGTAATTACACGAATGTTGAGCTGCTATATACCTACTATTGACTTGTTAAAATCACTAAGCGCCTTATATTGCACAGAGCACCTTTTCTATTATGTATTTGTATATACCGTTGGCATTTAAATGCAGTTGTGCGTTTGTTCATGTACGGTTGGCATTTGAAAGCAGCGGTGTACTTGTGTGTTGTGTAGTGTTTGCTTTTGAATGTAGGAGTGAGTTTATATGTAGTGTTACCGTTTGAATGCAGAGGTGTGCTTGTATGTAGTGTTGATGTTTGAATGCTAAGATGTATTCACATATACACATACACTGGCACGCTCTCACACAATGATTCACATATACACACTGACACACATGCAAATACACAGACATGCATAAACACACACTGACACATATTCAGATACACATTTACTGAAACTGACATACATACAGTGTAACGGACCGTTTCAGCATGAAAGGGGAAAAATCCGTTTAGGCGATAATCCCCTTTTCTGGATACAGGCACAGCTACTGCAGAACACCACACTCCCGATCTGGATACGAAATAACACTCCGAACTGGAACAGCTGAACAAGAAAAGCAGACATCGGCTTACACTCTTGGCAGTCAGCATACAATCCCATTCCCCCAAAGACCGAGACGACACATCGCTTTGAGGGTTAAGTAAGTCTGAGGACTGGGACACCCAGTCTGGCTTTTATTACAACCAAGTACATACAGGACACTCCCAGGGGGAGGATGAATTTAACCAATCACATGGATGTACCTCCCACACATTTCCTCCCCTTAGATTAGCACTTAACATAATTAACAGGGACACATTTTTACCCAAGTTTTGGATGTACCCTAAATACTTGGGGTACATCCACAAATCCAATATCTCCAGATAGCCCTAGTCTGGGGGGACAACATATGTTAAAATCAGCCCATTCGGATAAACGGTTCGGGAGTTATGGGACTTTAAAGTATTGACCGACCGCATGGGTAAAGTATCCGAAAACAGTTCCATGCATTTTGGCCCTGCGGTCGGTCACAAACAAGGGAACGCAAACAGACGAATTACTTGGGTTATAAAGACTAAGGGGGATTCGCATGAATCCCCTAGTTCGTATGTTTCTTTCTACCGAACGACGGGTCATTCGGTAGTTTCTATACGAAATCCTGGAAGTCTGGAGGTCTCAGCGGTGTTTGCCTAGTCGAGTGTCCGATTTCAGTTCCAGACACTCGACGGCAAAACACCGCTGTTCGGCAGTTAAAGATGGCCGCCGCCACGTGGTTGTTTCCTGAATGGCGGCCACCCAGAGGACACGGAACACATTACATGATTGCCAATTACCCGTTTGCAACATTGTTGCAACCGGTAATTGGAGGCACACTTAATCCTGGGTGGTCTGGTTGTTCGGTAGTTTCCTCAATACAATGAATGGAGTGATTCTACCGAACAATCAGATGAAGGCTGCATATATATAACCCAGGTTAACTGCATACAAAAATACATACATGACATGAAAGTATTAAAGGCCGGATTACTGTACTACGCTCCACAGTCTTAAAGGTACAGTAGTCCCAAAAGTTCCAATATGTCCATCGCTGCTTTTAAAGGGCCAGCAGCAGCAATACAAATTGTTACATGCCCAAATATAGTTTTTAAAGTGTAGCATGTCCAGGGGCCATAGTCAGCGGGCAGGAGGCTAGCAACCAGGCCTCTCCAGTTCACAGTGGCGAAGCTGGTTTCGCCACATACAGATACACAGACAAACAGATAAAAAAACACTGACACACACACACATGCAGGTACACAGACAGAAACTCACAAAGTACAGAACAATGGTTCGAAACAAAATGCAGTTACAGACACACATATGCACACACTGACACACATGCAGATACACATACACAAAGGTACACACACTGACACACACACACAGACACACAAACACACAGATACACACAGATGCACACATTGACACACATTCAGATACACAGATATACACACACCGACACACGTGCATATACACAGATACAAAAACTGACGCACATACAGATACACAGAAACACACAATGACATACATACAAATATAGATCAAAATACAACAATATAAAGTGTCTAGTTGCTTCCAAATGGTAACTGTCTCATTTAAAATGTGTGTTCCCCTAGCACTCAAATATAGTTATACAAAAAAGGTACCAAATATACACCAAAGTGCCACACACAGATTAAAAATACTTATATAATTAGAACATTAGGAATCTTAGGAACCAGAACAGGACCTAAAGACAGAATACAAAACCAAACATAGAGTAAAACTGTAACAGAAAATAAAAGAATCTATATCGATTAGCCAAACTCACATGTCGCAGAGCCGTACAAGACTCTGTATGTATAGCCCAAGGTTGCTTATACAGGCTAAACGAAATTCCAGTAGTGATATCACCTCAATTCAGAGAGATAGAAATATATAGTTTTTATTTCAGAAAAATATATTAAAATCAATATAAAATACAGTTGCAATAAAAAGTATGTGAGCCCTTTGGAATGATATGGATTTCTGCACAAATTGGTTATAAAATGTGATCTGATCATCATCTAAGTCACAACAATAGACAATCACAGTCTGCTTAAACTAATAACACACAAAGAATGAAATGTTGCCATGTTTTCATTGAACACACCATGTAAACATTCACAGTGCAGGTGCAAAAAGTATGTGAACCCCTAGACTAGTGACATCTCCAAGAGCTAATTGGAGTGAGATGTCAGCCAACTGGAGTCCAATCAATGAGATGAGATTGGAGGTGTTGGTTACAGCTGCCCTGCCCTATAAAAAACACACACCAGTTCTGGGTTTGCTTTTCACAAGAAGCATTGCCTGATGTGAATGATGCCTCGCACAAAAGAGCTCTCAGAAGACCTACGATTAAGAATTGTTGACTTGCATAAAGCTGGAAAGGGTTATAAAAGTATCTCCAAAAGCCTTGCTGTTCATCAGTCCACGGTAAGACAAATTCTCTATAAATGGAGAAAGTTCAGCACTGCTGCTACTCTCCCTGGGAGTGGCCGTCCTGTAAAGACTACTGCAAGAGCACAGTGCAGACTGCTCAATGAGGTGAAGAAGAATCCTAGAGTGTCAGACTTACAAAAGTCACTGGCAAATGCTAACATCCCTGTTAGCGAATCTACAATAAGTAAAACACTAAACAAGAATGGATTTCATGGGAGGATACCACAGAGGAAGCCACTGCTGTCCAAACAAAACATTGCTGCACGTTTACAGTTTGCACAAGAGCACCTGGATGTTCCACAGCAGTACTGGCAAAATATTTTGTGGACAGATGAAACCAAAGTTGAGCTGTTTGGAAGAAACACACAACACTATGTGTGGCGAAAAAAAGACACAGCACACCAACATCAAAACCTCATCCCAACTGTGAAGTATGGTGGTGGGGGCATCATGGTTTGTGTCTGCTTTGCTGCGTCAGGGCCTGGACGGATTGCTATCATCGAAGGAAAAATTAATTCCCAAGTTTATCAAGACATTTTGCAGGAGAACTTAAGGCCATCTGTCTACCAGCTGAAGCTCAACAGAAGATGGGTGTTGCAACAGGACCCAAAGCATAGAAGTAAATCAACAACAGAATGGCTTAAACAGAAGAAAATACGCCTTCTGAAGTGGCCCAGTCAGAGTCCTGACCTCAACCCGATTGAGATGCTGTGGCATGACCTCAAGAAAGCGATTCACACCAGACATCCCAAGAATATTGCTGAACTCAAACAGTTCTGTAAAGAGGAATGGTCAAGAATTACTCCTGACCGTTGTGCACGTCTGATCTGCAACTACAGGAAACGTTTTGTTGAAGTTATTGCTGCCAAAGGAGGTTTAACCAGTTATTAAATCCAAGGGTTCACATACTTTTTCCACCTGCACTGTGAATGTTTACATGGTGTGTTCAATATAAACATGGCAACATTTCATTCTTTGTGTGTTATTAGTTTAAGCAGACTGTGATTGTCTAGTGTTGTGACTTAGATGATGATCAGATCACATTTTATGACCAATTTGTGCAGAAATCCATGTCATCCCAAAGAGTTTACATACTTTTTCTTGCAACTGTATATCTGATATGCCAGAGTAAAGCAGTGTAACAATGTACAAATGGATCCGAAAATGCACAAAAGGCTCACCACTGGCGCTATCAAACTTCCTTCAGCAGACGCATTTCGACCTAATCAGGTCTTCATCCAATTGCTAGAGTTCTGTCTCTGGATATGTGACTTTTATAGCCAGTTCCCGGTCTTTTTTTCCCGGTGTCCCCTGTCGGGTAAACATTTCAGTCTGCTTTTTTGTGACATATCTTCTGGTAACGTGTTGATGTTTCGACGTTTTCTCCGTCCCATACTTATGATGTAATGTCCATATTTGGAAGTCTTCCCTTAGTTCATACCCGAAGTCCATCTTTGTTTAGGGCATGTAGCAGTAATCGTTCATTTACATTCTAAAGTATGTAAAATCATAACGAAAATCTCAAATATATAATTTAAGGCTGTTATTCATAAAAATGGTATTTCAATATATTTAAAAACAGAAAATAAATAAAATGGAGAATAAGTTATTTCGTTCGTATACAAATATAAAATCAATTTACACTCAATCTCACAATTATAATGAGCAATGCTCAATAATATTTATACAATATTAATATTGTTAGAAGAGTACAAATATATCTCAGAAATGCCTTCTTCAAAAACAATACGTTCCTGGCAAAAGTGAAATTATTTGGAATTAAACAAAAGAAAAATAAATATAAATAAAGATAAAATCCAGAAAATCAATAATTACAATTTGTATAATAAATTAATAAATCAATAAATAATGAATAAGAGAAATGTCTAATAAAAAAACAAATACATTTGAAATACTTATTAAGATCAAAAGGTGCTAAGGTGTTCATCTCGTAAATCCATTTACTGTTACCTTAACTTTGCCAACTCCTTAAAATTGTTCTCGTCCCTCCAATATTTACATCATTTGAAAATCACACAGTACTTCAAACGAGTGGAATCCCCATTGTGCCTTTCAGAAAAATGTGTAGAGACACTGTGATTCATATACCTCCTCTGGATATTACCCATGTGTTCGAGCTACGCGTACTTTAAAATTCCTAGTAGTCATGCCGATATATTACATGCCACATGGGCACCAAAGGAGGTATATGACATCAGAAGAAAAACATGTTAAAACTGTATTGATTTTAAAAGGTCAAACATTAAGATTTAAATTCCACTGTTTATTCTTATTAAAAGTAGTTTTCCTACAGGCAATACAAGTTTTACATGGATAAAGACCATTCTCTAAATTGAAGTGATTAACTGTTTCTGTGGTGTTTCTGATAAAACTCTTTATCAGATGTTGCTTCTAATTTTTGACCCTCAGAATATAACTTTAGGTTTAGCCTTAAAGGACCACCAAAGGCACCCAGACCACTTCAGCTCAATGAAGTGGTCTGGGTGCCAGGTCCACCTAGGATTAACCCTGCCTGCTATAAGCATAGCAGTTTCAGAGGGTGAATCCAGCCTTTAGTGGCCGTCTCACTGACAGCCGCTAGAGGCGCTTCTGCGATTCTCACTGTGAAAATCAGTGAGAAGACACTGACGTCCATAGGAAAGCATTGAGTAATCCTTTCCTATGGACTGCTTGAATGCGCCTGCGGCTCTAGTCGCACATGCGCATTTGACGTGGACGACGACAGGAGGAGGAGAGATCACCAGCACCGAGGGAGCCCAGTGCTGGATTGAGGTAAGTGGCCCAGCGGGAGGGGGGCCATGAGGGTGGGGGGTACCTAAAGACTACATAGTGCCAGGAAAACGAGTTTGTTTTCCTGGCACTATAGTGGTCCTTTAATAAAAATGTACCTAAAATGTGCCAATGTTTGGTTAAAATATGTTTCATTTCCTTATAATAATTGTGACCTCCTCATTATCCTAATGATCAATAATGTGTTTATTTTTATATGAGAGTAACTCTTTCCTATCTGTTTTTTTTTTACTTTCTGTAGTTGTTTTTCTCTCTCCCAAATTATATTTTTTTACTTTAAATTAAGATTTAATGAGTTCAGCCTGTTCTTCAAAGACATTAAAATCAGTACAAGTTCCTATATAATCTGACAAACTGACCCTTAGGTATATTGGAAAGCAATTGTTTTTCTCACAATCTGATGAAAATGCCTAATTGTTGGATTTTTTAAAAAAAATTTTATTATCGAAGATCCTTCCTCATCTAACTCATCTTCTTCTCAAAACCATGCTCTTTTTCGGGGTAGGTTGGTTTTGTCCTGTTGGGACGGCCTTCACGCAAAAAAGAGGAAACTGCAGGACGATGAGAAAAGTGATATCACTACCGGAATTTCGTTTAGCCTGCATAGCTACCCTTGGGCTATACATACAGACAGGGCTGTATTATGCGCGAGGCAAACATGGCATTTGCCTAGGGCGGCACTTTCAGGGGGGCAGCAAAAAACGCCGCCCTAAGTGCCCAGGCAAGTGCCTTGTTTCCCTCATGTCTTGGGGGGCCACCCCTACCAAGGCATTCAGCTGGCTCAAAGTGTAGATGGTCCACTGAGCTCTTCCTGCTCCCTCGCTCACCCTTTTATAAAGCCGGGAGCCGGAATATGACGTCACTCCAGCCCCGGCGGTGCGTGAAGGAGCAGAGCAGGAAGTGCTCAGTTCCCTCGCCACCTCCATTGAGACAGGAGATAGAAGCACACAAGTGAAAAAGATTATACTTTTTATTCTAAAATTCATTCTAAAATAACAGCTACTCTCGAATAGACTTTTTTTTTTACTGACTCAGTAAAGGTAAGTAACTTTACAAATTCCAATGTAGGTCCTATCACTTGGACTGACCATGCTCCAATTGACATTATAATTAAAAATGATTTGTCTTATAAAACTAGTTATAAATGGAGGCTGGATGAAACAATTCTACTTAATAAAGAGAATAGAGACCGTTTGGATTTCTCAGCTAATGAGTTCATAGCATTTAATGATATAGGTAACGTTTCCAACGAAACATTATGGTCAACATTCAAATGTGTAATGAGGGGTAATTTAATCCAATTAGAAGCTGAATTATCAGATGTATACATAAAGCTAGCCAAAAAACAAACAAATTAATAAAAGACATCCTTCTAAAGAAATAGCCAAATTAAAACCAATCCAATAACAGATACATTTTTTACTTGTTGACAGAGTAAAACATTGGTCATTTCCTGTAAACAAAAAAGGTACAGTAGTAGTAATAGAGCCGGGAAGTTACTATCTAAAAAGCTCAAACCCGAGAGGAAAAAAACAATCAATAAAAAAAAATGATGGAAGGATGCAAATTATGACGCATCTTCATACAATCTACCAGAAACCAAATTTTCTAAAGAGGAGCTTTATTAATTTTATAATAAAATTACTCTTCCTTCAAGTAAGCCGGATAAGCTAAAAGAACTAAATAATGTTACAACAACGAAAGAAATCAAGACAATAATCAACAATCTAGTGAACGGGAATGCTCCCGGCTCAGAAGGCTATACTGCACTCTTTCACAAGACACTTGGACCTACAATATCCTCTATGCTATATAAATTGTTTATCAAAATAAACCTAGCAAAAAGTATATATTCAGAGTTATTAAGTGCTACAATATCAACTATTCCCAAACCAGGGAAACATCCACATTTTGTCACCAATAATCGACAGATATCTCTTATAAACTTAGACATAAAAATATTCTCAAAAATTCTTGCAAATAGACTAAGTAAAGTCATTCCTGAATTAGTAACTAATGATCAATCAGGGTTTGTGAGAGTAAGATCGGGCAGTGATAATCTTCGGAATATTGCCAATATGACATTGAAGATTAATAAGGAATATTTACCAACTGTTTCAATTGCTGTCGATGCTGAAGAAGCTTTGACAGAGTAAGTTAGAAGTTTTTAGCTGAAACTTTGACAGCATTTTGAATTGTATAAACTTTTAAAGATCTAGCTATGTCATCATGTACACATCCCAAAGCACAAGTATTTGGTAATGGTTTTAACTCACATTGGTGCGATATTAGGAACGGTACACGTCCTTTGGCGCCTCTGATGTACGTTCTTACTATCGAATCTCTGGCAGCTTATATCAGACAATCTAATAATATTTCAGGAATTTCAAAAGGGGAGAGCGAGCAAAAAATAAAGTTATTTGCAGGTGACAAATTATTAAATCTTACCCATCTGGAGATCCCCTCAGCAATGAAGTGTATAGATAACTTCAGTCGTTTATCCAATTACAACTACAATTAACTTTGATATAAAAACTTGGATAAACTTAAACTATCTTAAACTTCTTAAACATTTGAAACATCAAATTAAAAACTGGGGTAATACAATACTTTCCTGGATGAGCAGACTAAATACGTTAAATGCATAATTAAAGAGACACTCCAGGCACTCAGACCACTTCTGCCCATTGGAGTGGTCTGGGTGCCAACTCCCACTACCCTTAATCCTGCAAGTGTAATTATTGCTTTTTTTATAAACTGCAGGGTTAAGTCCTCCTCTAGTGGAACACAAAAAGTGTTTTAAACGACACTGGATGTCCTCACGCTATGCATGAGGACCACCAGAGTAACCGGAATAATTGAATTGAATAATGCTTTCCTACGGGGAGGTCTAATGCGTGCGAGCGGCCTTTACCACACAGGCACACAGGTTTCCCACGCCGATGTCAGGAGCAATGGAGGAGCGTGGGCAGAGCCTTACCCAGTGCCGAGGGACATCAGTGCTGGATTCAGGTAAGTAACTGAAAGGGTTTTAACCCCATCATCAACATGGGATGGGGGCTGGGAAGGAGAGGGGCACTGCAGGGTCCTGCTGTGCCAGGAAAAGGGATATGTTTTTCTGGCACTGGAGAGTCCCTTTAATACCCAAATTGGAATATCTTTTTCGCACAATACCAATAAGAGTCCCAAATAAAATACTGTACCTTTTTGATAAGTGTAGCGGAACTCCCTGTGCCCCGGTTGGGTACCTCTGCCAAGGACCGCTTCCTAGCTGGAACAGGGGACAAACCGCAAGCACTCTTGACCTCAGTCGCCGTGGCTTGACTGGGGTCCTTGAACCACTCCCTCCTGGAGCCAAATGGGGAATTAGCTCTAGACACCCCCAGGCACTGGCCAAAACTCAGTCCTGTGAGCTCTAGTCCTTACAAGGACTTTCCCTGTTGAATCCCCTGCAAGCTGGAACAACAGACACAGGAGTAAATCTTTCCCTCCAATAACAGGACGACACACAGTTTTGGAGTGCAAGCAGGAATAGATTTTAATGGTGCCACACTTGGCCATATATGACAATCCCCATGCAAGGGGTACGCCCACATGGACCTGATGGTGGACTGATTTGCCCCTTCACAGACCAATAACAATAAGGTTACACGGCACGACACTCTCACACACAGCACATAATCCCTTCCCTCTGCCTGGGAGATAATTGGATCAGTAACTGTACTAATTCCAATCCAATTATCTCCAAGCACAGAACAAAAACATACTTGTTAAAAACACCCCAAAAGTACCCCAAAACACATAGTATCCCTACAAATGTCACATTCCCTGATAGCCCTGATCTGCGTGACTATCTGCGTAACAATCACCCAGATTAGTTCAGGGGTTCAGAAATTCTATGGAAGTCATTTATTTGACCAACCGCAGGCATGGTCCCATGCCTAAAAACAGTTCCAGAGAATCAGGGCTTGCGGTCGGTCTACTTCGGTAGTTTGAAAATGAGCAAACTTCCGAACAGAGTCAATAGTCTTACCCTGGAGCTTGTTCCCCTCATCCAGACGAATGATCTCACCAAACAGTGCCCTTCTAAGTTGAACAGAATCGAACACAGGCGATGATGGAAGTCCAGTGGTGTTCGGAAGTTTCTGTATCCGATTTTAGCTCCATGAGATTCATGCCCAAACACCGCTGCCTGCGTTCATGCGAACAAGATGGCCGCCACCTCGTGGTTGTCCATAGGAATTGCGGCAACCCAGACAAACAATTTAAAACACTGCGGTGAGAAACGTTCCAAAGTTGTTGATAGGTGTTAACAAGCTCCAGGATGGTCTCTGGTTTGCGCGGTTGTTCGGTAAACAAACCATATAATCCCAATTGCACAAACAGAGACTTTAACATTATATGTCACATGGTCTGTGGACATGAGGCTGGCAAGCGGGCTCCTCCAGGAACTCGTGGCAAACTTACTGAAAAAGGTGAGTTTGTCACAATATGTTATTCTATTCTTTTGTATGGTCGGAGGAAAAAGCAAGAATAACCATGAAAATAATACATGAGGTCCTTTCCTAACATTCAATTTATCCATAATACAGTTATGTTCTCCCATTATTGAGACTGGGGAAACATAAACTCTCGGGGGAAAACGTGGTATAAGATAGAGAGGAAACATTGTGGTAATGTGGACCCGTTTCTACTGTTTTGGATAGATAGTAAATTATTTAAAAACCTTACAATTGACAACATGATAATCTCTCAAACCTATAAATATATTGATCCTATAAAAAAGTTATGTTTTGCTCGAAATTAAATTTCCTTTAAAGCCCCAATTGAAGTGGCTAAAATATTTATAAAAGATCTTAATATAACCTGGCTGGAGATAGATATAGGAAAGAATTGTCAACTGGGTTCAAATATATCTCCGAATACCTTTCTAGATTTGCAAGAGAAATATGAGTTGTCCAATAGAGATGTCCCGAACAGTTCGCCGGGAACTGTTCGCCGGCGAACAAAGCTTGTTCGCGGTCGCCGCGGCGGGCAAACATATGCGATGTTCGGTCCGCCCCCTATTCGTCATGGAGGTGGGAGGGTCTGGCAGGGAGGGTCTGCTGCTGATTGGCTGGAATGTGTCTGCTGACTGTGAGGTACAGGGTCAAAGTTTACTCAATGATGACGAATAGGGGGCGGACGGAACATCGCATATGTTCGCCCGCCGCGGCGACCGCGAACAAGCTGTGTTCGCCAGCGAACAGTTCCCGGCGAACTGTTCGGTACATCTCTATTGTCCAATAATGAAAAATGTACATATCTCCCTCTAGAATTATTATTATTATTTATATAGCGCCATCAGATTACGTAGCGCTGTACAAAGGGTGGACTAACAGACATTTAATTGTAACCAGACAACTCAACGTACAGGAACAGAGAGGTGGAGGTCCTTGCTCAATGAATGTAAGCTCATTGAGCAGGGCCCTCCACCTCTCTGTTCCTAGACGTCCAGTTGTCTGGTTACAATTATATGTCTGCTAGTCCACCCTTTGTACAGAGCTATGGAATCTGATGGCGCTATATAAATAATATAATAATAATAATATCTAAGAATTGTAAATATTTTGAAAAAAAATCAATTAGTGGACCAGTCTCCTCTAGATATACTTCTTTTTGGGTTAATTCCTCAAACATCTTCTAAAATGAGACAGATTATTAACAAATCTATTCCTGAAGATAAAATAAAAACTATTATAAAGTGGGAAGAAGACCTAGGTATTTCCTTTTCTCATCAATTAGGAAATAGACTCTATTGACCATTATGAAAATCAGTACACTGTATCAATATATTGGAACATTTTATAAAATCCTATTTGGTTACCACCATGGTATGTAAATGTAAAGATCAACACTCCAACCTATGTTGGAGATGTAATAATGATCTTGGAACTTTGAAGCATATCTGGTGGGAATTCCCTAATTTGAATCAGATTAAAGAATTTGTATTACAGCTCCTCAAGGACTTACATTTAAAACGATTAGAATTGACTCCTGAAAAGTTCCTCTTTCACATAATTTTTACTGGTCTACGGAATTCTGAAACATTTCTGTTATTTCATATTTTAATGGCAACAAAGATCTGTATGTCCAAGTATTGGAAGAACGAAGAAACTACTACTCTAATTTAAATTATAATCCAGCAGAGTCTGTTTAGTAGGACAACCCATGCTGCGTTGGCTCAAGGCTGGTTATAGGTTAAGGTTCCTGGCGTGAAAACTGTCACACTTCAAATAAAAGACAATTATCTTATGGACAAAGTAACAACTCGGATACAGAACACAATGAAATCCATCAGCAATATGTTGCAGCTGTAGGAGGAAAGTCTTGGTTGGGTGTTCTACTGATTCTAACTCTTTATGAACTTTCTTTGGCTTTGTGGGACTTGTGAAAGGAGACCTTTCTTATTGCCCCTTCCCCTCTTAATCTTGTCTTTCTCCCCCCTGCTTCTTTTCTCTTTCAGTATTGTATTACTTTGAGGCAGGTGAACGATACATCATTTGGCTGATAATAGGACTGGTAAACTTTTTATGCAGCGTTTACTGTAATTTATTATGGAAACCAATGCTGTCTTATGTACCATTCCTTGCTCTTAATTGAAGAGTAAATGATAATAATGATCAGAATGCAGTGAAATTGGAGCTGCCCTGTAATCCCTAAAAATATTTTATATACATAAGGTACTTGGAGAATCTTTTAATTAAGCCATCCATGATTACATACAATTTATATTTTTTTATAGTTTTAATGTTATAAAACAAAATATGCGTCCCTGGTAAAAGGTACCAAACTAACTTGCATAGTTTCATTCAGCAAAAGTTTCCCTTAAAGGTGTTGCAACTAAATTACTTCATTCTAGATCTCTTGTCAATAACATAATTATGCAAATCAAGTAAAATTGTGCATGATTTATTTTATCCCATTCCATAGTAGGTGAAGTGAAAGAACACAGTGGGGTTTATCAGTCATCATACTTTAAGCACACAGAACAGTTTGTTCCCATTAGAGCTGAACTGTCAAAAGAAGCATGTGTCATCAACAAGCGATCCGTTGAATGAATAAATGGCTCTCCATTGAACACCAGAAACACACGGATGAGGAAGTGGATAGGATAACCCATCAGGAGATGCAAATAGAACCATCAACATTATTGGTCCCCAGGAGAGATCAATATAATATAATTGTCACAGATGGTAAGGGTAAAGGTGTGACTTTCAAGCAAATTTGAGCCAAATTTAGGTAGCGAGTTATGATTCTTAATTAAAGTTTCAGGGATAAAATAATCTACATATAGGGCTAAATGGGAATATAGTATAGCTTTTCTTTCTTTGTTTCTTTCTGTGTGTTTGTATGTCTGTCTTTCTGTGTGTTTGTCTGTCTGTCTTTCTCTGTGTTTGTATGTGTGGTGGTCTGCCAGAGTATCACCACCACAGATGCCCTTTTCCCAATATACGAACACCAATAATCCCACAGGTAAAATGTTGCTGATGTCCCATAATCCCCCAAACATGAGCCAAGGCTTAATGCTGGGAGAAGACTCATTTATTTGGAGCCACACATGGCTTTTCATGCAAAAACACCAACACAGGGTTTCTCACACAGAAAAACAGGGAAATTCCTTCCATGATCCTCTGTTCCTGAGAGATAATTATCGGAATACACATTGCTAATTATATTATCTCTCAGGTACAGAAAAATCATTAATTTCTTAGCCACCCCAAAAGTACCCCATAGCCTGGATCCGGGCGAACAATATATCCAAAAATCACCCAGATCCGTTCGGTAGTTTTAGATCGCCATCGCGGGGAAGTTCTGACTGGTCTGTCACGAGATTGAAGCCCAAAATATTTCCAGGGAAATTGTGGTAAGAGCCTGGCTCCGTTCATGGGGTTTTGTACGAAAACAACATAAGGTAGATGAAAGCTGATTCGTGTAGAATGCTCCCTGTGTTCGGTAGTCTGTAGCTCCCAAACACTTTTCATAAAGATTAACAGGAACTGGAAAGTAGGTCCATGGTGACCAGGGTTTGCGGGAGTGCCTGGCCGAAATTAGTTCCAGGTACTCGATGACCAAGTCCCCCTGCGAGCGTTCGGGAGACTAAATGGTCGCCATCCATTGTCCCAACCACATGCGTTCGCATGCATGAAATGTCGGCCACTCAGTGGAGCATTCTATTAATTATTTCCTTTGCGATTTTCCTATAAGATACTCAACGTTCCACATTCTAATGGGTCTCTGGGCTGGTCTTGGTTCGGGAACCAAACAAAACAAAATTAAATACAAATTTGTATGGATGAAAGGAGCCAAAAGTGATGAGGTATTCCACACAGTATGCCTGTCTTTCTGTGTGTTTGTATGTCTGTCTTTCTGTGTGTTTGGATATCCATCTTTCTGTATGTTTGTCTGTCTATTTTGAGTCTGTTTGTCTTTCTATTTTGAGTCTGTTTGTCTTTCTGTGTGTCTCTCTTTTCAGAATTCATATAATCACTAATACAAAGGATACAAATAATCTCTGATAGAAAGAATTCTTGGGATTTCTATTGGGAATTAGTAATTAAATCATTGCTCATCATGTGATCAATGATGAGAATTATTTGTGAGATTTTCTAGTAATTTGGAACGTTGAGGAAGGAGAAAGAGCGGATTTCAAAATGTATTTAAATTGTGAAATCTTTTTTATGTTGAGGGGAATAATACAAGGTGTTATGAGTTGTGGGTTCATTGGTAAAACATCTTGTTACTGGCCAATCGCACAGGTTCTACACATTTGTCTTGCCTTTCTCCCAGTTTGCTATCGGTGACGCTTGGTTCATTTCTCTTCGATCACTGATATGAGAACACTCAGATAGTTTTTATTTGCTCGGTTTGGAGTTGGATTGAAACCAATGCTGTGAGGTGAAAGGGCGATGTGTAATATGCTGAGACGAGAAGAACAACACATGAAATAATGTAATGTTTTGAATACTTAAGAAGTAAAAGGCAGCAATAAAACATTGTAGATAGAAACCTAGAAACATAGAATGTGACGGCAGATAAGAACCATTCGTCCCATCTAGTCTGCCCAGTTTTCTAAATACTTTCATTAGTCCCTGGCCTTATGCTATAGTTAGGATGGCCTTATGCCTATCCCACGCATGCTTAAACTCCTTTACTGTGTTAACCTCTACCACTTCAGCTGGAAGGCTATTCCATGCATCCACTACCCTCTCAGTAAAGTAATACTTCCTGGTATTATTTTTAAACCTTTGTCCCTCTAATTTAAGACTATGTCCTCTTGCTGTGGTAGTTTTTCTTCTTTTAATAGAAACATAGATGCATGCAGATGTTCTGTTCTAATCACAATTTTGCTGCCCCTGTACGCGCTAACTAGTCTGCTGTATGGAGCATAGCTTTACCACTATAAATAAATGCAGTTGCCAGCCGCTGCTGTCTCTTGGACCCCCTCTTCATTGTACCAGCATGCTGTGCAACCCGACCACCAGGGAATCTAGTGTCCCCCCTTCCGAGTGTTTGTGTTCCTAGCGCTAAGTATTACTGATTATACTATCACAATCCTTTATAAAAAAAATATACAAATTTCACAGAAAGAAAGGATTTTGCTTTTGGTCCATACAAAAGATATTCTAGGTATTAATTTAATACATGTAGATTGCATAAATGAAATATGTATCTGTGGCAAACCTAGCCACTTCTGGACACTTAGGGTGAATATTTCGTTAACTGTTGCTATGCTCGTTTTATATGCAGTGTGTAGCATTCGTCTGAATATTATATCAGTTATGTTTTTTTTATGTAAAACTGTATGTTTTGCTTTACGGAGAGATAATGTGATTAACAGTACATTCTTGCACAATTATCTCTCCTGTACAGCAAGGCATGCTGGGAAACAGCCTTGCAGGCTAAGTTCCCCACACAGTCCACTGTAGTAAAACCCCTGCAATGTAATTCAGGAAACCCCTTGCATAAATACTGTGACCGTGGAATAAAATGACAGTTGGCTCCCAGACTGGGTGTCGTCTAGTCCTGGGGGAAGAGGGATTATTATTACGCTGCCTGTGTTTTACCTGCTTTATCCTGACTACCAGCGGAGATACCGTGGATAATACTTGGCTGTAAATGGCTAGCAATGTAAGTGTTGTGGTATGACTATACATGGCTGTAAATGGCAAGCAATGTAAGTGTAGTGGTATGACTATACATGGCTGTAAATGGCTAGCAATGTAAGTGTAGTGGTATGACTATACATGGCTGTAAATGGCTAGCAATGTAAGTGTAGTGGTATGACTATACATGGCTGTAAATGGCTAGCAATGTAAGTGTAGTGGTATGACTATACATGGCTGTAAATGGCTAGCAATGTAAGTGTAGTGGTATGACTATACATGGCTGTAAATGGCTAGCAATGTAAGTGTAGTGGTATGACTATACATGGCTGTAAATGGCTAGCAATGTAAGTTTAGTGGTATGACTATACATGGCTGTAAATGGCTAGCAATGTAAGTGTAGTGGTATGACTATACATGGCTGTAAATGGCTAGCAATGTAAGTGTAGTGGTATGACTATACATGGCTGTAAATGGCTAGCAATGTAAGTGTTGTGGTATGACTATACATGGCTGTAAATGGCTAGCAATGTAAGTGTAGTGGTATGACTATACATGGCTGTAAATGGCTAGCAATGTAAGTGTAGTGGTATGACTATACATGGCTGTAAATGGCTAGCAATGTAAGTGTTGTGGTATGACTATACATGGCTGTAAATGGCTAGCAATGTAAGTGTAGTGGTATGACTATACATGGCTGTAAATGGCTAGCAATGTAAGTGTAGTGGTATGACTATACATGGCTGTAAATGGCTAGCAATGTAAGTGTTGTGGTATGACTATACATGGCTGTAAATGGCTAGCAATGTAAGTGTAGTGGTATGACTATACATGGCTGTAAATGGCTAGCAATGTAAGTTTAGTGGTATGACTATACATGGCTGTAAATGGCTAGCAATGTAAGTGTAGTGGTATGACTATACATGGCTGTAAATGGCTAGCAATGTAAGTGTAGTGGTATGACTATACATGGCTGTAAATGGCTAGCAATGTAAGTGTTGTGGTATGACTATACATGGCTGTAAATGGCTAGCAATGTAAGTGTAGTGGTATGACTATACATGGCTGTAAATGGCTAGCAATGTAAGTGTTGTGGTATGACTATACATGGCTGTAAATGGCTAGCAATGTAAGTGTAGTGGTATGACTATACATGGCTGTCAATGGCTAGCAATGTAAGTGTAGTGGTATGACTATACATGGCTGTAAATGGCTAGCAATGTAAGTGTTGTGGTATGACTATACATGGCTGTAAATGGCTAGCAATGTAAGTGTTGTGGTATGACTATACATGGCTGTAAATGGCTAGCAATGTAAGTGTTGTGGTATGACTATACATGGCTGTAAATGGCTAGCAATGTAAGTGTTGTGGTATGACTATACATGGCTGTATATGGCTAGCAATGTAAGTGTTGTGATATGACTATACATGGCTGTAAATGGCTAGCAATGTAAGTGTTGTGGTATGACTATACATGGCTGTAAATGGCTAGCAATGTAAGTGTAGTGGTATGACTATACATGGCTGTAAATGGCTAGCAATGTAAGTGTTGTGGTATGACTATACATGGCTGTAAATGGCTAGCAATGTAAGTGTTGTGGTATGACTATACATGGCTGTAAATGGCTAGCAATGTAAGTGTAGTGGTATGACTATACATGGCTGTATATGGCTAGCAATGTAAGTGTTGTGGTATGACTATACATGGCTGTAAATGGCTAGCAATGTAAGTGTAGTGGTATGACTATACATGGCTGTAAATGGCTAGCAATGTAAGTGTTGTGGTATGACTATACATGGCTGTAAATGGCTAGCAATGTAAGTGTAGTGGTATGACTATACATGGCTGTAAATGGCTAGCAATGTAAGTGTAGTGGTATGACTATACATGGCTGTAAATGGCTAGCAATGTAAGTGTTGTGGTATGACTATACATGGCTGTAAATGGCTAGCAATGTAAGTGTAGTGGTATGACTATACATGGCTGTAAATGGCTAGCAATGTAAGTGTAGTGGTATGACTATACATGGCTGTAAATGGCTAGCAATGTAAGTGTAGTGGTATGACTATACATGGCTGTAAATGGCTAGCAATGCAAGTGTTGTGGTATGACTATACATGGCTGTAAATGGCTAGCAATGTAAGTGTAGTGGTATGACTATACATGGCTGTAAATGGCTAGCAATGCAAGTGTAGTGGTATGACTATACATGGCTGTAAATGGCTAGCAATGTAAGTGTAGTGGTATGACTATACATGGCTGTAAATGGCTAGCAATGTAAGTGTTGTGGTATGACTATACATGGCTGTATATGGCTAGCAATGTAAGTGTTGTGGTATGACTATACATGGCTGTAAATGGCTAGCAATGTAAGTGTTGTGGTATGACTATACATGGCTGTAAATGGCTAGCAATGTAAGTGTAGTGGTATGACTATACATGGCTGTAAATGGCTAGCAATGTAAGTGTTGTGGTATGACTATACATGGCTGTAAATGGCTAGCAATGTAAGTGTTGTGGTATGACTATACATGGCTGTAAATGGCTAGCAATGTAAGTGTAGTGGTATGACTATACATGGCTGTATATGGCTAGCAATGTAAGTGTTGTGGTATGACTATACATGGCTGTAAATGGCTAGCAATGTAAGTGTAGTGGTATGACTATACATGGCTGTAAATGGCTAGCAATGTAAGTGTTGTGGTATGACTATACATGGCTGTAAATGGCTAGCAATGTAAGTGTAGTGGTATGACTATACATGGCTGTAAATGGCTAGCAATGTAAGTGTAGTGGTATGACTATACATGGCTGTAAATGGCTAGCAATGTAAGTGTTGTGGTATGACTATACATGGCTGTAAATGGCTAGCAATGTAAGTGTAGTGGTATGACTATACATGGCTGTAAATGGCTAGCAATGTAAGTGTAGTGGTATGACTATACATGGCTGTAAATGGCTAGCAATGTAAGTGTAGTGGTATGACTATACATGGCTGTAAATGGCTAGCAATGTAAGTTTAGTGGTATGACTATACATGGCTGTAAATGGCTAGCAATGTAAGTGTAGTGGTATGACTATACATGGCTGTAAATGGCTAGCAATGCAAGTTTAGTGGTATGACTATACATGGCTGTAAATGGCTAGCAATGTAAGTGTAGTGGTATGACTATACATGGCTGTAAATGGCTAGCAATGTAAGTGTTGTGGTATGACTATACATGGCTGTAAATGGCTAGCAATGTAAGTGTAGTGGTATGACTATACATGGCTGTAAATGGCTAGCAATGTAAGTGTAGTGGTATGACTATACATGGCTGTAAATGGCTAGCAATGTAAGTGTAGTGGTATGACTATACATGGCTGTAAATGGCTAGCAATGTAAGTGTAGTGGTATGACTATACATGGCTGTAAATGGCTAGCAATGTAAGTGTAGTGGTATGACTATACATGGCTGTAAATGGCTAGCAATGTAAGTGTAGTGGTATGACTATATATGGCTGTAAATGGCTAGCAATGTAAGTGTAGTGGTATGACTATACATGGCTGTAAATGGCTAGCAATGTAAGTTTAGTGGTATGACTATACATGGCTCTAAATGGCTAGCAATGTAAGTGTTGTGGTATGACTATACATGGCTGTAAATGGCTAGCAATGTAAGTTTAGTGGTATGACTATACATGGCTGTAAATGGCTAGCAATGTAAGTGTAGTGGTATGACTATACATGGCTGTAAATGGCTAGCAATGCAAGTTTAGTGGTATGACTATACATGGCTGTAAATGGCTAGCAATGTAAGTGTAGTGGTATGACTATACATGGCTGTAAATGGCTAGCAATGTAAGTGTTGTGGTATGACTATACATGGCTGTAAATGGCTAGCAATGTAAGTGTAGTGGTATGACTATACATGGCTGTAAATGGCTAGCAATGTAAGTGTAGTGGTATGACTATACATGGCTGTAAATGGCTAGCAATGTAAGTGTAGTGGTATGACTATACATGGCTGTAAATGGCTAACAATGCAAGTGTAGTGGTATGACTATACATGGCTGTAAATGGCTAGCAATGTAAGTGTAGTGGTATGACTATACATGGCTGTAAATGGCTAGCAATGTAAGTGTAGTGGTATGACTATACATGGCTGTAAATGGCTAACAATGTAAGTGTAGTGGTATGACTATACATGGCTGTAAATGGCTAGCAATGTAAGTGTAGTGGTATGACTATACATGGCTGTAAATGGCAAGCAATGTAAGTGTTGTGGTATGACTATACATAGCTGTAAATGGCTAGCAATGTAAGTGTAGTGGTATGACTATACATGGCTGTAAATGGCTAGCAATGTAAGTGTAGTGGTATGACTATACATGGCTGTAAATGGCTAGCAATGTAAGTGTTGTGGTATGACTATACATGGCTGTAAATGGCTAGCAATGTAAGTGTAGTGGTATGACTATACATGGCTGTAAATGGCTAGCAATGTAAGTGTAGTGGTATGACTATACATGGCTGTAAATGGCTAGCAATGTAAGTGTAGTGGTATGACTATACATGGCTGTAAATGGCTAGCAATGTAAGTGTTGTGGTATGACTATACATGGCTGTATATGGCTAGCAATGTAAGTGTTGTGGTATGACTATACATGGCTGTAAATGGCTAGCAATGTAAGTGTAGTGGTATGACTATACATGGCTGTAAATGGCTAGCAATGTAAGTGTAGTGGTATGACTATACATGGCTGTAAATGGCTAGCAATGTAAGTGTAGTGGTATGACTATACATGGCTGTAAATGGCTAGCAATGTAAGTGTTGTGGTATGACTATACATGGCTGTAAATGGCTAGCAATGTAAGTGTAGTGGTATGACTATACATGGCTGTAAATGGCTAGCAATGTAAGTGTAGTGGTATGACTATACATGGCTGTAAATGGCTAGCAATGTAAGTGTAGTGGTATGACTATACATGGCTGTAAATGGCTAGCAATGCAAGTGTTGTGGTATGACTATACATGGCTGTAAATGGCTAGCAATGTAAGTGTAGTGGTATGACTATACATGGCTGTAAATGGCTAGCAATGTAAGTGTAGTGGTATGACTATACATGGCTGTAAATGGCTAGCAATGTAAGTGTAGTGGTATGACTATATATGGCTGTAAATGGCTAGCAATGTAAGTGTAGTGGTATGACTATACATGGCTGTAAATGGCTAGCAATGTAAGTTTAGTGGTATGACTATACATGGCTCTAAATGGCTAGCAATGTAAGTGTTGTGGTATGACTATACATGGCTGTAAATGGCTAGCAATGTAAGTTTAGTGGTATGACTATACATGGCTGTAAATGGCTAGCAATGTAAGTGTAGTGGTATGACTATACATGGCTGTAAATGGCTAGCAATGCAAGTTTAGTGGTATGACTATACATGGCTGTAAATGGCTAGCAATGTAAGTGTAGTGGTATGACTATACATGGCTGTAAATGGCTAGCAATGTAAGTGTTGTGGTATGACTATACATGGCTGTAAATGGCTAGCAATGTAAGTGTAGTGGTATGACTATACATGGCTGTAAATGGCTAGCAATGTAAGTGTAGTGGTATGACTATACATGGCTGTAAATGGCTAGCAATGTAAGTGTAGTGGTATGACTATACATGGCTGTAAATGGCTAGCAATGTAAGTGTAGTGGTATGACTATACATGGCTGTAAATGGCTAGCAATGTAAGTGTAGTGGTATGACTATACATGGCTGTAAATGGCTAGCAATGTAAGTGTTGTGGTATGACTATACATGGCTGTAAATGGCTAGCAATGTAAGTGTAGTGGTATGACTATACATGGCTGTAAATGGCTAACAATGTAAGTGTAGTGGTATGACTATACATGGCTGTAAATGGCTAGCAATGTAAGTGTAGTGGTATGACTATACATGGCTGTAAATGGCAAGCAATGTAAGTGTTGTGGTATGACTATACATAGCTGTAAATGGCTAGCAATGTAAGTGTAGTGGTATGACTATACATGGCTGTAAATGGCTAGCAATGTAAGTGTAGTGGTATGACTATACATGGCTGTAAATGGCTAGCAATGTAAGTGTTGTGGTATGACTATACATGGCTGTAAATGGCTAGCAATGTAAGTGTAGTGGTATGACTATACATGGCTGTAAATGGCTAGCAATGTAAGTGTAGTGGTATGACTATACATGGCTGTAAATGGCTAGCAATGTAAGTGTAGTGGTATGACTATACATGGCTGTAAATGGCTAGCAATGTAAGTGTTGTGGTATGACTATACATGGCTGTATATGGCTAGCAATGTAAGTGTTGTGGTATGACTATACATGGCTGTAAATGGCTAGCAATGTAAGTGTAGTGGTATGACTATACATGGCTGTAAATGGCTAGCAATGTAAGTGTAGTGGTATGACTATACATGGCTGTAAATGGCTAGCAATGTAAGTGTAGTGGTATGACTATACATGGCTGTAAATGGCTAGCAATGTAAGTGTTGTGGTATGACTATACATGGCTGTAAATGGCTAGCAATGTAAGTGTAGTGGTATGACTATACATGGCTGTAAATGGCTAGCAATGTAAGTGTAGTGGTATGACTATACATGGCTGTAAATGGCTAGCAATGTAAGTGTAGTGGTATGACTATACATGGCTGTAAATGGCTAGCAATGCAAGTGTTGTGGTATGACTATACATGGCTGTAAATGGCTAGCAATGTAAGTGTAGTGGTATGACTATACATGGCTGTAAATGGCTAGCAATGTAAGTGTAGTGGTATGACTATACATGGCTGTAAATGGCTAGCAATGTAAGTGTAGTGGTATGACTATACATGGCTGTAAATGGCTAGCAATGTAAGTGTAGTGGTATGACTATACATGGCTGTAAATGGCTAGCAATGTAAGTGTAGTGGTATGACTATATATGGCTGTAAATGGCTAGCAATGTAAGTGTAGTGGTATGACTATACATGGCTGTAAATGGCTAGCAATGTAAGTTTAGTGGTATGACTATACATGGCTCTAAATGGCTAGCAATGTAAGTGTTGTGGTATGACTATACATGGCTGTAAATGGCTAGCAATGTAAGTTTAGTGGTATGACTATACATGGCTGTAAATGGCTAGCAATGTAAGTGTAGTGGTATGACTATACATGGCTGTAAATGGCTAGCAATGCAAGTTTAGTGGTATGACTATACATGGCTGTAAATGGCTAGCAATGTAAGTGTAGTTGTATGACTATACATGGCTGTAAATGGCTAGCAATGTAAGTGTTGTGGTATGACTATACATGGCTGTAAATGGCTAGCAATGTAAGTGTAGTGGTATGACTATACATGGCTGTAAATGGCTAGCAATGTAAGTGTAGTGGTATGACTATACATGGCTGTAAATGGCTAGCAATGTAAGTGTAGTGGTATGACTATACATGGCTGTAAATGGCTAACAATGCAAGTGTAGTGGTATGACTATACATGGCTGTAAATGGCTAGCAATGTAAGTGTAGTGGTATGACTATACATGGCTGTAAATGGCTAGCAATGTAAGTGTAGTGGTATGACTATAGATGGCTGTAAATGGCTAACAATGTAAGTGTAGTGGTATGACTATACATGGCTGTAAATGGCTAGCAATGTAAGTGTAGTGGTATGACTATACATGGCTGTAAATGGCAAGCAATGTAAGTGTTGTGGTATGACTATACATAGCTGTAAATGGCTAGCAATGTAAGTGTAGTGGTATGACTATACATGGCTGTAAATGGCTAGCAATGTAAGTGTAGTGGTATGACTATACATGGCTGTAAATGGCTAGCAATGTAAGTGTTGTGGTATGACTATACATGGCTGTAAATGGCTAGCAATGTACGTGTAGTGGTATGACTATACATGGCTGTAAATGGCTAGCAATGTAAGTATAGTGGTATGACTATACATGGCTGTAAATGGCTAGCAATGTAAGTGTTGTGGTATGACTATACATGGCTGTAAATGGCTAGCAATGTAAGTGTAGTGGTATGACTATACATGGCTGTAAATGGCTAGCAATGTAAGTGTAGTGGTATGACTATACATGGCTGTAAATGGCTAGCAATGTAAGTGTAGTGGTATGACTATACATGGCTGTAAATGGCTAGCAATGTAAGTGTAGTGGTATGACTATACATGGCTGTAAATGGCTAGCAATGTAAGTGTTGTGGTATGACTATACATGGCTGTAAATGGCTAGCAATGTAAGTGTAGTGGTATGACTATACATGGCTGTAAATGGCTAGCAATGTAAGTGTAGTGGTATGACTATACATGGCTGTAAATGGCTAGCAATGTAAGTGTAGTGGTATGACTATACATGGCTGTAAATGGCTAGCAATGCAAGTGTTGTGGTATGACTATACATGGCTGTAAATGGCTAGCAATGTAAGTGTAGTGGTATGACTATACATGGCTGTAAATGGCTAGCAATGTAAGTGTAGTGGTATGACTATACATGGCTGTAAATGGCTAGCAATGTAAGTGTAGTGGTATGACTATACATGGCTGTAAATGGCTAGCAATGTAAGTGTAGTGGTATGACTATACATGGCTGTAAATGGCTAGCAATGTAAGTGTAGTGGTATGACTATACATGGCTGTAAATGGCTAGCAATGTAAGTGTAGTGGTATGACTATACATGGCTGTAAATGGCTAGCAATGTAAGTTTAGTGGTATGACTATACATGGCTCTAAATGGCTAGCAATGTAAGTGTTGTGGTATGACTATACATGGCTGTAAATGGCTAGCAATGTAAGTTTAGTGGTATGACTATACATGGCTGTAAATGGCTAGCAATGTAAGTGTAGTGGTATGACTATACATGGCTGTAAATGGCTAGCAATGCAAGTTTAGTGGTATGACTATACATGGCTGTAAATGGCTAGCAATGTAAGTGTAGTGGTATGACTATACATGGCTGTAAATGGCTAGCAATGTAAGTGTTGTGGTATGACTATACATGGCTGTAAATGGCTAGCAATGTAAGTGTAGTGGTATGACTATACATGGCTGTAAATGGCTAGCAATGTAAGTGTAGTGGTATGACTATACATGGCTGTAAATGGCTAGCAATGTAAGTGTAGTGGTATGACTATACATGGCTGTAAATGGCTAGCAATGCAAGTGTAGTGGTATGACTATACATGGCTGTAAATGGCTAGCAATGTAAGTGTTGTGGTATGACTATACATGGCTGTAAATGGCTAGCAATGTAAGTGTAGTGGTATGACTATAATTGGCTGTAAATGGCTAGCAATGTAAGTGTTGTGGTATGACTATACATGGCTGTAAATGGCTAGCAATGTAAGTGTAGTGGTATGACTATACATGGCTGTAAATGGCAAGCAATGTAAGTGTAGTGGTATGACTATAATTGGCTGTAAATGGCTAGCAATGTAAGTGTAGTGGTATGACTATAATTGGCTGTAAATGGCTAGCAATGTAAGTGTTGTGGTATGACTATACATGGCTGTAAATGGCTAGCAATGTAAGTGTAGTGGTATGACTATAATTGGCTGTAAATGGCTAGCAATGTAAGTGTTGTGGTATGACTATACATGGCTGTAAATGGCTAGCAATGTAAGTGTAGTGGTATGACTATACATGGCTGTAAATGGCAAGCAATGTACGTGTAGTGGTATGACTATACATGGCTGTAAATGGCTAGCAATGTAAGTGTAGTGGTATGACTATAATTGGCTGTAAATGGCTAGCAATGTAAGTGTTGTGGTATGACTATACATGGCTGTAAATGGCTAGCAATGTAAGTGTAGTGGTATGACTATACATGGCTGTAAATGGCTAGCAATGTAAGTGTAGTGGTATGACTATACATGGCTGGAAATAGCTAGCAATGTAAGTGTTGTGGTATGACTATACATGGCTGTAAATGGCTAGCAATGCAAGTGTAGTGGTATGACTATACATGGCTGTAAATGGCTAGCAATGTAAGTGTAGTGGTATGACTATACATGGCTGTAAATGGCTAGCAATGTAAGTGTAGTGGTATGACTATACATGGCTGTAAATGGCTAGCAATGCAAGTTTAGTGGTATGACTATACATGGCTGTATATGGCTAGCAATGTAAGTGTAGTGGTATGACTATACATGGCTGTAAATGGCTAGCAATGCAAGTTTAGTGGTATGACTATACATGGCTGTAAATGGCTAGCAATGTAAGTGTAGTGGTATGACTATAATTGGCTGTAAATGGCTAGCAATGTAAGTGTTGTGGTATGACTATACATGGCTGTAAATGGCTAGCAATGTAAGTGTAGTGGTATGACTATACATGGCTGTAAATGGCTAGCAATGTAAGTGTAGTGGTATGACTATACATGGCTGGAAATAGCTAGCAATGTAAGTGTTGTGGTATGACTATACATGGCTGTAAATGGCTAGCAATGCAAGTGTAGTGGTATGACTATACATGGCTGTAAATGGCTAGCAATGTAAGTGTAGTGGTATGACTATACATGGCTGTAAATGGCTAGCAATGTAAGTGTAGTGGTATGACTATACATGGCTGTAAATGGCTAGCAATGCAAGTTTAGTGGTATGACTATACATGGCTGTATATGGCTAGCAATGTAAGTGTAGTGGTATGACTATACATGGCTGGAAATAGCTAGCAATGTAAGTGTAGTGGTATGACTATACATGGCTGTAAATGGCTAGCAATGTAAGTGTAGTGGTATGACTATACATGGCTGGAAATAGCTAGCAATGTAAGTGTTGTGGTATGACTATACATGGCTGTAAATGGCTAGCAATGTAAGTGTAGTGGTATGACTATACATGGCTGTAAATGGCTAGCAATGTAAGTGTAGTGGTATGACTATACATGGCTGGAAATAGCTAGCAATGTAAGTGTTGTGGTATGACTATACATGGCTGTAAATGGCTAGCAATGTAAGTGTAGTGGTATGACTATACATGGCTGTAAATGGCTAGCAATGTACGTGTAGTGGTATGACTATACATGGCTGTAAATGGTTAGCAATGCAAGTTTAGTGGTATGACTATACATGGCTGTAAATGGCTAGCAATGTAAGTGTAGTGGTATGACTATACATGGCTGTATATGGCTAGCAATGTAAGTGTTGTGGTATGACTATACATGGCTGTAAATGGCTAGCAATGTAAGTGTTGTGGTATGACTATACATGGCTGTAAATGGCAAGCAATGTAAGTGTAGTGGTATGACTATACATGGCTGTAAATGGCTAGCAATGTAAGTGTAGTGGTATGACTATACATGGCTGTAAATGGCTAGCAATGTACGTGTAGTGGTATGACTATACATGGGCTGTAAATGGCTAACAATGCAAGTGTAGTGGTATGACTATACATGGCTGTATATGGCTAGCAATGTAAGTGTTGTGGTATGACTATACATGGCTGTAAATGGCTAGCAATGTAAGTGTTGTGGTATGACTATACATGGCTGTAAATGGCAAGCAATGTAAGTGTAGTGGTATGACTATACATGGCTGTAAATGGCTAGCAATGTAAGTGTAGTGGTATGACTATACATGGCTGTAAATGGCTAGCAATGTACGTGTAGTGGTATGACTATACATGGCTGTAAATGGCTAACAATGCAAGTGTAGTGGTATGACTATACATGGCTGTAAATGGCTAGCAATGTAAGTGTAGTGGTATGACTATACATGGCTGTAAATGGCTAGCAATGTAAGTGTAGTGGTATGACTATACATGGCTGTAAATGGCTAACAATGTAAGTGTAGTGGTATGACTATACATGGCTGTAAATGGCTAGCAATGTAAGTGTAGTGGTATGACTATACATGGCTGTAAATGGCAAGCAATGTAAGTGTTGTGGTATGACTATACATAGCTGTAAATGGCTAGCAATGTAAGTGTAGTGGTATGACTATACATGGCTGTAAATGGCTAGCAATGTAAGTGTAGTGGTATGACTATACATGGCTGTAAATGGCTAGCAATGTAAGTGTTGTGGTATGACTATACATGGCTGTAAATGGCTAGCAATGCAAGTGTAGTGGTATGACTATACATGGCTGTAAATGGCAAGCAATGTAAGTGTAGTGGTATGACTATACATGGCTGTAAATGGCTAGCAATGTAAGTGTTGTGGTATGACTATACATGGCTGTAAATGGCTAGCAATGCAAGTGTAGTGGTATGACTATACATGGCTGTAAATGGCAAGCAATGTAAGTGTAGTGGTATGACTATACATGGCTGTAAATGGCTAACAATGCAAGTGTAGTGGTATGACTATACATGGCTGTAAATGGCTAGCAATGTAAGTGTTGTGGTATGACTATACATGGCTGTAAATGGCTAGCAATGTAAGTGTAGTGGTATGACTATACATGGCTGTAAATGGCTAACAATGTAAGTGTAGTGGTATGACTATACATGGCTGTAAATGGCTAGCAATGTAAGTGTAGTGGTATGACTATACATGGCTGTAAATGGCTAGCAATGTAAGTGTAGTGGTATGACTATACATGGCTGTAAATGGCTAGCAATGTAAGTGTTGTGGTATGACTATACATGGCTGTAAATGGCTAGCAATGCAAGTGTAGTGGTATGACTATACATGGCTGTAAATGGCAAGTAATGTAAGTGTAGTGGTATGACTATACATGGCTGTAAATGGCTAGCAATGTAAGTTTAGTGGTATGACTATACATGGCTGTAAATGGCTAGCAATGTAAGTGTAGTGGTATGACTATACATGGCTGTAAATGGCTAGCAATGTAAGTTTAGTGGTATGACTATACATGGCTGTAAATGGCTAGCAATGTAAGTGTAGTGGTATGACTATACATGGCTGTAAATGGCTAGCAATGCAAGTGTAGTGGTATGACTATACATGGCTGTAAATGGCAAGCAATGTAAGTGTAGTGGTATGACTATACATGGCTGTAAATGGCTAGCAATGTAAGTTTAGTGGTATGACTATACATGGCTGTAAATGGCTAGCAATGTAAGTGTAGTGGTATGACTATACATGGCTGTAAATGGCTAGCAATGTAAGTTTAGTGGTATGACTATACATGGCTGTAAATGGCTAGCAATGTAAGTGTAGTGGTATGACTATACATGGCTGTAAATGGCTAGCAATGTAAGTGTAGTGGTATGACTATACATGGCTGTAAATGGCTAGCAATGTAAGTGTAGTGGTATGACTATACATGGCTGTAAATGGCTAGCAATGCAAGTGTAGTGGTATGACTATACATGGCTGTAAATGGCTAGCAATGTAAGTGTAGTGGTATGACTATACATGGCTGTAAATGGCTAGCAATGTAAGTGTAGTGGTATGACTATACATGGCTGTAAATGGCAAGCAATGTAAGTGTAGTGGTATGACTATACATGGCTGTAAATGGCTAGCAATGTAAGTTTAGTGGTATGACTATACATGGCTGTAAATGGCTAGCAATGTAAGTGTAGTGGTATGACTATACATGGCTGTAAATGGCTAGCAATGTAAGTGTAGTGGTATGACTATACATGGCTGTAAATGGCTAGCAATGTAAGTGTAGTGGTATGACTATACATGGCTGTAAATGGCTAGCAATGTAAGTGTAGTGGTATGACTATACATGGCTGTAAATGGCAAGCAATGTAAGTGTAGTGGTATGACTATACATGGCTGTAAATGGCTAGCAATGTAAGTTTAGTGGTATGACTATACATGGCTGTAAATGGCTAGCAATGTAAGTGTAGTGGTATGACTATACATGGCTGTAAATGGCTAGCAATGTAAGTGTAGTGGTATGACTATACATGGCTGTAAATGGCTAGCAATGTAAGTGTAGTGGTATGACTATACATGGCTGTAAATGGCTAGCAATGCAAGTGTAGTGGTATGACTATACATGGCTGTAAATGGCTAGCAATGTAAGTGTAGTGGTATGACTATACATGGCTGTAAATGGCTAGCAATGTAAGTGTAGTGGTATGACTATACATGGCTGTAAAAGGCTAGCAATGTAAGTGTTGTGGTATGACTATACATGGCTGTAAATGGCTAGCAATGTAAGTGTAGTGGTATGAATATACATGGCTGTAAATGGCTAGCAATGTAAGTGTAGTGGTATGACTATACATGGCTGTAAATGGCTAGCAATGTAAGTGTAGTGGTATGACTATACATGGCTGTAAATGGCTAGCAATGTAAGTGTAGTGGTATGACTATACATGGCTGTAAATGGCTAGCAATGTAAGTGTAGTGGTATGACTATACATGGCTGTAAATGGCAAGCAATGTAAGTGTAGTGGTATGACTATACATGGCTGTAAATGGCTAGCAATGTAAGTGTAGTGGTATGACTATACATGGCTGTAAATGGCTAGCAATGTAAGTGTAGTGGTATGACTATACATGGCTGTAAATGGCTAGCAATGCAAGTGTTAGTGTATGACTATACATGGCTGTAAATGGCAAGCAATGTAAGTGTAGTGGTATGACTATACATGGCTCTAAATGGCTAGCAATGTAAGTGTAGTGGTATGACTATACATGGCTGTATATGGCTAGCAATGTAAGTGTAGTGGTATGACTATACATGGCTGTAAATGGCTAGCAATGTAAGTGTAGTGGTATGACTATACATGGCTGTAAATGGCAAGCAATGTAAGTGTTGTGGTATGACTATACATGGCTGTAAATGGCAAGCAATGTAAGTGTAGTGGTATGACTATACATGGCTGTAAATGGCAAGCAATGTAAGTGTAGTGGTATGACTATACATGGCGGTAAATGGCAAGCAATGTAAGTGTAGTGGTATGACTATACATGGCTGTAAATGGCTAGCAATGTAAGTGTAGTGGTATGACTACACATGGCTGTAAATGGCTAGCAATGTAAGTGTAGTGGTATGACTATACATGGCTGTAAATGGCAAGCAATGTAAGTGTAGTGGTATGACTATACATGGCTGTAAATGGCTAGCAATGTAAGTGTAGTCGTATTACTATACATGGCTGTAAATGGCAAGCAATATAAGTGTAGTGGTATGACTATACATGGCTGTAAATAGCTAGCAATGTAAGTGTAGTGGTATGACTATACATGGCTGTAAATGGCTAGCAATGTAAGTGTAGTGGTACTACTATACATGGCTGTAAATGGCAAGCAATATAAGTGTAGTGGTATGACTATACATGGCTGTAAATGGCTAGCAATGTAAGTGTAGTGGTATGACTATACATGGCTGTAAATGGCTAGCAATGTAAGTGTAGTGGTATGACTATACATGGCTGTAAATGGCTAGCAATGCAAGTGTAGTGGTATGACTATACATGGCTGTAAATGGCTAGCAATGTAAGTGTAGTGGTATGACTATACATGGCTGTAAATGGCAAGCAATGTAAGTGTTGTGGTATGACTATACATGGCTGTAAATGGCTAGCAATGCAAGTGTAGTGGTATGACTATACATAGCTGTAAATGGCTAGCAATGTAAGTGTAGTGGTATGACTATACATGGCTGTAAATGGCTAGCAATGTAAGTGTAGTGGTATGATTACACATGGCTGTAAATGTCTAGCAATGTAAGTGTAGTGGTATGACTACACATGGCTGTAAATGGCAAGCAATGTAAGTGTAGTGGTATGACTATACATGGCTGTAAATGGCAAGCAATGTAAGTGTAGTGGTATGACTATACATGGCTGTAAATGGCTAGCAATGTAAGTGTAGTGGTATGACTACACATGGCTGTAAATGGCTAGCAATGTAAGTGTAGTGGTATGACTATACAT